>NC_134363.1:51255463-51452963 GCF_048569485.1 Anomaloglossus baeobatrachus | reverse complement strand
TGTTGGGCAGATGGATGGGCCAGAGGCTGATCAGTAAAGGGCAGAGAGCTCCACTCCGACTCAGACGGCAGCAAGGTGGAGGTGGGGACCGGTATGGGCTGGTATCATCAAAGATGAACTTGTGGGACCTTTTCGGGTTGAGGATAGAGTGAAGCTCAACTCCCAGACCTACTGCCAGTTTCTGGAAGACAACTTCTTCAAGCAGTGGTACAGGAAGAAGTCGATATCGTTCAAGAAAAACATGATTTTCATGCAGGACAATGCTCCATCACATGCATCCAACTACTCCACAGCGTGGCTGGCCAGTAAAGGTCTAAAAGATGAAAAAATAATGACATGGCCCCCTTGTTCACCTGATCTGAACCCCATAGAGAACCTGTGGTCCCTCATAAAATGTGAGATCTACATGGAGGGATAACAGTACACTTCTCGAAACAGTGTCTGGGAGGCTGTGGTGGCTGCTGCATGCAATGTTGATCGTAAACAGATCAAGCAATGACAGAATCTATGGATGGTCGGCTGCTGAGTGTTATCATAAAGAAAGGTGGCTATATTGGTCACTATATTTTTGGGGTTTTGTTTTTGCATGTCAGAAATGTTTATTTCTAATTTTTGTGCAGTTATATTGGTTTACCTGGTGAAAATAAACAAGTGAGATGGGAATAGATTTGGTTTTTATTAAGTTGCCTAATAATTCTGCACAGTATTAGTTACCTGTAATAACAGATATCCTCCTAAGATAGCCAAATCTAAAAAAAACCCCTCCAACTTCCAAAAATATTAAGCTTTGATATTTATGAGTCTTTTGGGTTGATTGAGAACATAAAAACAACCTCCACTTCAAAAATATTATGTATTGCAAAGTGTGCACAGTACCAACATTCCAAGCTGTACTATTGAAAAAATAAGATTTTTGGCAAAAAATTGCAATTTTTCGAGCCACCCCGCCAACGTCACGGCAAATCTCCTGGGGCAGTCCTAACACTAAAATATTTTTATTTAAAGTGTGCCATGTGGCCTCACATATGCAAAATTAGGACTGCACAGCACGTACCTTGTGCTTTTCAGTCACCGTCTCCATGACTGATTCATGGTTGTGGGCGGGACAGGCCCGAGCACATGCTGCTTAGAATAAATAGCCAGTGGACGGGGTTGGATGGCCAGTGTGAACAGCCACCAACCGCCAAAAATCAGGACAGATGGAAAAATAATAAACATGAGGTGCACTGCAAGATGAGAATCAACTGGGACCCTATATAACAAGAAAAAACAGCATAAAAACAACCTCCACTTCAAAAATATTATGTATTGCAAAGTGTGCACAGTACCAACATTCCAAGCTGTACTATTGAAAAAATGAGATTTTTGGCAAAAAAAGCACAAGGTACGTGCTGTGCAGTCCTAATTTTGCATATGTGAGGCCACATGGCACACTTTAAATAAAAATATTTTAGTGTTAGGACTGCCCCAGGAGATTTGCCGTGACGTTGGCGGGGTGGCTCGAAAAATTGCAATTTTTTGCCAAAAATCTCATTTTTTCAATAGTACAGCTTGGAATGTTGGTACTGTGCACACTTTGCAATACATAATATTTTTGAAGTGGAGGTTGTTTTTATGCTGTTTTTTCTTGTTATATAGGGTCCCAGTTGATTCTCATCTTGCAGTGCACCTCATGTTTATTATTTTTCCATCTGTCCTGATTTTTGGCGGTTGGTGGCTGTTCACACTGGCCATCCAACCCCGTCCACTGGCTATTTATTCTAAGCAGCATGTGCTCGGGCCTGTCCCGCCCACAACCATGAATCAGTCATGGAGACGGTGACTGAAAAGCACAAGGTACGTGCTGTGCAGTCCTAATTTTGCATATGTGAGGCCACATGGCACACTTTAAATAAAAATATTTTAGTGTTAGGACTGCCCCAGGAGATTTGCCGTGACGTTGGCGGGGTGGCTCGAAAAATTGCAATTTTTTGCCAAAAATCTCATTTTTTCAATAGTACAGCTTGGAATGTTGGTACTGTGCACACTTTGCAATACATAATATTTTTGAAGTGGAGGTTGTTTTTATGCTGTTTTTTCTTGTTATATAGGGTCCCTGATTGAGAACATAGTTGCTGATCAATAATAAAAAAATCCTCTAAAATACAACTTGCCTAATAATTCTGCACATAGTGTATACTGGCCTGTCGAGGTGGATTTACCTAGACTTACTGGCAGTTGTTATATTATTGTTGTGAATGGTTGTGGTGTTAGCCCTTATTATCCTTTTGTTGCTGCCTTCTCTTGCTTTTCTCTTTAGTTTCTTACTGTTTATTCCTCAGAGTGTGCAGTGTGACTGAGTTTCGGTTATTCCTGTCTGTCTTATCTGTGCTCCATCACACTCCTGCCTCTTCCTTCCCTGACTGGCAGGGAGAACAAATTTGCTGTACTCAGGGGTATAGTAAGGCACGGGACTCCAGCATCTCCACCATTAGGGGTAATCCGGAGGACAGGTATAGTCATCATCATAGGAGCCACTTGTCCCTGGTTGTCCCTGCAGTCCCATCACAGACTTTAAGGTCTGCATACCCAGCGGGATGCCTTCAGACAATCGTCCTCAGCGGTACTTGGCTCAAGACCGCGGAGGACATTGATTGGCTCATTGATTGGCTGGAGGTGTTACAAGGGTGTAACCTGAATGTTCATTCTCTATTTTAAAAACCGTTACATTATACCACTGCACCATCCATACTTACAAGACCTACATACAGGATCTAGTCTATTTGGTAAGTTATCATATGATTTAAAAGGAAACTTCACACTATAACAATGAAATCCTCTCAGTCTTCCTCTTTTCCCGAAAAATATACTAAATTTCTTTGTAAAAATTGTACTATTTGAAATTACCCAACAAATTAGTAGAAAAATATCTAACCTCAATTTGTTTTGTGCTAATAAAACTTGTAATTTTGCCTTTAATATTTACTTACAATCATTGACATTCTATGATAAATATTTTGGGCTTGAGACTAATTTTTGGGCTATTGTAAAAATTTATTTGGACTTTAGTGCTTGTATTTTACATTTGGGATCTATTTAGGGTTTTTTTGGGTCCAATTTTGGTTACTAATAATCTCTAATCTCTTCTGTCTGACCTCCAGGTGGGTATCAGACAGCAGTATGAGCTAGGGAAATATCTAAGGGTGAGATACGAACATTTTCTCAGCCCATCATATAGAAAAGAGGAGGTAAGTGGCACTAATGGAATTATTTTTTTTTTAGAATATTATTTTTTTATTTTTAATATACAGTATTTTGATATACACTTTTTATTTATTTAATATTTTTTTTTATTCTAAAAATATATATCAAATATATTAATAATAATAAATAATAATATAATTAATATAATGTGATTTAAAATATATAAATAACAATAATTATAATATATTTATGTTTAATGTAATATTTATATTATATTTAAAAGTATATTATAACAAAAAACAAATATATAATTAATAATTAATAACTATATATTAAAATAATATAATTAATATAATAGAATATAATTAATATAATCTAAAACATATATAAATAATAATAAAAATAATATATTTTATTTAATATTATTTATATTATATATAAAAGTATATTGTAATAAAAAATATATAAAATATATGCTAATAATTAAGATAATAAAATATAATTAATATCATATATAAAACATATATAAATAATAATAAAATAATATTATTTTATTATTTTAATTTTATATAAAATTATATTATACTAAAAAATATATATCAAATATATAATTGAATAATAATAGAGATAATATAATAATAATAATTTATAAAATAATACATATATTATTAATTTAATATAACAAAAATATACATCATAATAAAAATTCTATATATTTATATTATTTATACTGTATATTAATGTATATTAATGTATATTACAATAATATATATAAAATATGAAATATATTATAATTAACGAATATAATAAATAATTAATATAATATAGAAGACACACACATATATATATATATATATACATATAAATAAATATATATACACACATAAATAAAATAAAATATATAAAGAAATATACATAAAATATATATTTATTTAATAATATTTTTATTATTGGTTATTAATTTAATATATTTATTCAATATTATGTATATTATATATAAAAGTATAGTATAATAAAAAATATAAAATTATTGTTATTAATAATAACAAAAATGATAATTATAATAATAAATATACATTAATAATATAATTAATATAATATAACAAATATATAAATCATAATAAAAATAACATATTTTGATATTTTTTATTTAATATTATTTGTTATATTTATATAACATAATAAAATAATGATGATAATATATTTATATAACATAATAATAATACATTATTAATAATAATATAATATAATAAATAATACAAATATATAATAAAATGTATATAATAATGAATTATTATTATTTATATTTTTTACATATTTTTTATTATTTAATATATAATAAAAATAATATTAAATCAAAATATATAAAAATATATATTTTTGTTATTTATTTTTTTATATATTTTTATTATAATATACTTTTATTTTTATAAAAAGCACCATTCACTTGGATGAACTGAAGCTGTAATACCAGATGTTGCCCATAGACAGAGGTGGCACTGTACTTGGAAAAAAGATTCATATTTCACATCTCAGAGGAAGCGAACATATTACAATTGTCTTTTCATATCTTTTATACAGTTCCCATAAAGTAAATGTAGCCTCTCGGGTTCATTACCCTGAAATACAGTACATGTTATCTTAATACGACCTGAAGTGAACTGGAGTCTATGGTGTGAAGTCAGGTATGTCTAGGCCCAACTCCAAAATGTCTGCTGCCTGTCGGCACGGTTTCTTTAGGTCACTGGTTTAACTCTTAACCTTCTGCTAGATATATTGCAGTGAGGGTGTAAATATCTCGTCACAAGCTACACTAAAGAGGCATACTTACTACTATTATTAGTGAATATATTCCCCTATTTTACAATTAATAATCCCCTTCCTGAAAAATTGTAGTTATTAAAGGGGTCTCCCAGTTCTATAAAGTTGATGATGTAATTTTTTTTATCTAGTACTCTCCCCATGCTTATTCCATTTGCCTCCTTGTTTTTTTTTTATACATAGGGCCAGTGTTAGGGGTGGGCACATTGGGCAACTGCCTGCCCAGGACCACCACCTTCTGAGGGACCCCCAGCCTTTTCAAGGACAAATTGCATTGTGGCGTTTGGATGTGGAGAAATGTCAGATTCTTGCATTCTGCCTTCTAACCTCTCTGAGGTCTGTAATCAGCGCAGGGTGACTTGGGCATCAACTCACAGACCAGTAGTTCCTAGGCAGTCTAGCAAGAGTTAATTTTTGTTATGCTGCTTGTTAATGTCCTTTAGTCACATGCTGTGGGAGAACCAGTCACATTCACTCCCCTCTTATATATGCTGGCTGGACTTTTTCATTAGTGCCAGCTATAGCTTTTCTATGCTGGATTGGAAAGGTGGATTCATCCAGACTGGTTATATTATTATAGTGAGCGGTTGTGATGTTAGCCCTTGTTGTCCTTTTGTTGCTGTCTTACTTCACTTGCTTTTGTCTTTAGTTTCTTATTGTTTATTCCTGAGAGTCTGTAGTTTCCAAAGTTTAACACTGCAGAAGGACCTTTGGTGACATCACGGTCATATGACAATGATGTCACCAAAGGTCCTTAACAAAGTGTGAGTCCAGGCCTGCACAACATGTGGCACGCAGGAACCTGGAGACGCCGCTCCTTTCTTTTTATGGTCAAATCTCGTATTTGCGACTTTAAGCAATGCATTTTAGGAAGGAAGGAAAGTTGGAGGACATACTGCTGGCAATCAGCTAGCCCAGTAAATTTCCCCTGCTCTTAAGACAACTTCAAGCAATGGATCTTGTAGCTGGGGCGGCATAAAACTACAAAGAAGGCAAGTGTTCAGCCAACATGGGCGTTTTTATGGAACATGTGTAGTATGTTCTGTCACTTTACGCCAATAGCATACGTCTGGGGAAAATTGGGATCATGCATGTTTGATTTCGATATGTCTGATCCTTTCTCCCTATTGTAGATTAAACAATACCAAATGAGTCTGTCAGGGGCTTATTCCCCTCTAGCCATTGAAAAAACATGCATGATGGGCTAAATGTGCATTTAGGCTATGTGCACACGTTGCGTTTTTTTCAGCGCGGAAAAAAACGCACCCTCTGGCAGAGGGGAGAATTGTAAACAATGCGTTTTGGGAAAAAACGCATCAAAAACGCATGCGTTTTTCGTGCGTTTTTCATGCGTTTTCCATGCGTTTTCTTCAGGTGCGTTTTTGACCACATGATCCAGTGACAGTGCCACAGTACATCCAGTACACAGTGCCAGCCTTCCTGCAGAGATGTGAGTGTTGTCCACGGGAGAACGCAGCTGCCCATGACCACGATTTGGGTTCAGGCTGCTGTAGACTTGCTCTATGCTACCTGCAGAGAACACTCATCACCGCAGCATAAATTGACATGCTGAGGCTCGGGAAGCTGCACCACAGGTCGGTTTATGCTGCGGAGAAGAGAAGCCCAGTGGGCACGGGATTTCTAAAATTCCTTCCACTGTGCTTCTACTGCACAACACAGCGTTATGGACGCAGGGAAAACACTCTGCGCCCATAATGCTGCAAACCCTGATTGTGGGCACACGGCCAAAAATGTGTTAATGGATGTCAAACATATATATAACGTCCCACCACCCCTGCATATTCTAAGCTGGCGCCCTTTAGTGCCTTTCATGTGGCACTAAAGGGTGCCTAGCCTTGTATTTAGCCCCAAAATAAAATAATTAATATAAATGACGTGGGGTCCCCCCTATTTTTGATAGCCAGTCAGGGTAAAGCAGACAGCTGTAGCCTGCAAACCACAGCTGACAGCTTCATCTTGTCTGGTGATCAATTTGAAGGGCTCCCCAAGCTGCTTTTTTTTTTATTTATAAATAATTAAAAAAAAACAAAAAAACGTGGGGTCCCCCCCAAATTAGATCTCCAGCCAAGGTGAAGCTGACAGCTGGGGTCTGGTATTCTCAGGGTGGGAAGAGCCATGGTTTTTGGACTCTTCCCAGGCTAAAAATAGCAGGCCGCAACCACCCCAGAAGTGGCGCATCCATTAGATGCGCCAATCCTGGCGCTTCGCCCCAGCTCATCCCGCGCCCTGGTGCGGTGGCAAACGGGGTAATAAATGGGGTTGATACCAGATGTGTAATGTCACCTGGCATCAAGCCCAGCAATTAGTGATGTCACGGCGTCTATTTGATACCAGACATAACTAATTGACAGTAATAGCAAAAAAAATTGACAACCAAAAAAAATTTATTTGAAAAAACACTCCCCAAAAACATTCCCTCTTTGACCAATTTATTGAAAAGAAAAAAAATTGGGTCCGCAGTATCCATTTTTGACGTCCCACGTCGCCTCTGGACCTTCTAGAATATGGGGGGCACGCTCAGGGAATGTGTCCCCCATTTTCTAGTAGTGCAGACCCTCCATTTGGGGAGAGTGGGTGCAAAGACTCTGCACCCACTCTCCCCGGGTCACAGCTGCACAGTGCCGAGCAGCAGCAGCCAGTGCAGCTCACACTGAACACAGGAAGCTGTCAGCTGCTCGGCACATGTGACCGGCTCGCACTGTGAAGGAGGGGGCCGCGGGGGATCAGCGCTGTGACAGGTACGGGGGTTACCGGGGGACACCGGAGGACACCGGGGGGAATAGGGGGTGACCTGGCAGGGCCTGGGGAGCAGTTTTCTGTCGCATGTGTTATTGCACATGCGACAGAAACAGAGCAGTAGGGCGGCCGGTGCGCTGCTGTGCGCGCGGCCATGTTGGATTTTCGGGAGGGGGGTCGGGGGTCGGGGCGGGCACTTTGGCGACACCGGGGGCTTTCCTGAACTTTGCCAGGATGTGAGGTCAACAGGAAACCTCTTGACCTCACTTCCAGGTAAATGCCTGCGTTCTGGCATGCCGATTAAGCCCACGGACCGCAACAAAAAAGCAGCTCACTGCGGTGTAGCAGCGTTCTGACCCGCATCATTGATTTCAATGGGGGGAGAATGCAGCCACAACGCACAAAAGAAGTGACATGCTGCTTTTCTTTCCGCACCGATTTTTGGCATCCAAAACGCTGCGTTTAGAAACGCAGTGTGTGCACTGATTTTACGGCTTTCTCATACACTTTGCTGGGAAAGCTGAACGCATGCAATTTGCCACTGAAACGCTGCGGCCCTAAACGCAGCGTTTCCGCGGTAAAAAACGCAACGTGTGCACTCAGCCTTATAGAGGGGAGTTGGGAGGAATACAGTCTAAAGTTTTTGGGCAGCTCTAGGCCATGTTCAGATGTGGTGGATTCTACATTGAAAATTCAATACAAAGTTATTACACTCCTGTCTTGGGTCTGCGCTCTGCTCCTTTTCCCCCGATCCACTAAATGTTCTGGTGCTCCACATCGGGCTTTGCAACTAGCCCGGCTCTAATGTATTGAGGTTTCTACTTTCTAGGCCTATATAAAGCTTCTCAAGACTCACACCTGTGTCTTGGTATTGAGCCTTTTAGTTTGTGCACAACTACCTGTCTGCAGCCTCCAGGATGGCACTGTCTGCCTGTGACGTTCAGTACCTCTGCAATCTGTCTGCCTGTTGCTTCTGTAACTCTGCTAATGGTCTCCTGTTTGCCTGTGGCTTCCAGTACCTCTGCAACGTGTCTGTGGTCTCCAGGATGTCTCCAGGCTGCCTGCAGCTTCTAGTACTTGTGCAACTTGTCTGCAGTCTCCAGGAGTTCTTCTGTCTGTCTGCGGCTTCCAGTACCTCTGCAACCTGTCTGCATCCTCCAGGACATCTCCTGTCTGCCTGTGGCTTCCAGTACCTCTTCAACTTGTCTGCAGTCTCCAGGATGTCTCTTGTCTTCCAGTGGCTTCCACTGCCTCTGCAGCCTGTTTGCAATCTCGAGGATGTGTCCTGTCTGCCTGTGGCTTCCAGTACCTCTGCAGCCTGTTTGCAGTCTCCAAGACGTATCCTTTCTGTCTGCGGCTTCCAGTATCTGTGCAACTTATCAACAGTATCCAGGACATCTCCTGTCTGCCTGTTGCTTCCATTGCCTCTGCAACCTACTTGCTATCTCCAGGACGTCTCCTAGCTACCTGCAGCTTCCAGTACCTCTGCAACCTGTCTGCAGTCTCTAAGATGTCTCCTGGCTGCCTGCAGCTACCTGTGTGTGGCTTCTGTACCTCTGCTAACGGTCCCCTATCTGCCTGTGGTTTCCAGTCCCTCTGTTATATCTGTGTCCTGCGTTCCTCATCCATCTACTGCACCTACGCCCATATGCCCTTGGGCTTTGAGGATCCACCTCACCTAATGAGCCAGACAAAATTAGAAATGCATGTGATTGCAAACCCCCCCATCAAAAAAAAATATCTGCGCGCATTTTAGGGCATGCATATTTTCAAACCTGAGTCTCTCATTCATATGTGTCAAGTCCATACAAGATCTTATAGTCCAACGCTACATCTGCAATTTCCCATCAGCTCTTGTAATGCAAACTCATGGTATAGTGTACATGTGGCGCCCCTGAGGCTTCCGTCGCCACAGAGACATTGCACCCCAGTCAGAGGTGTGATGTCCCATCCTGGGTAAGGAAAGGGGTACATGCCAGTTCACAGGTAAAACTGCACTACACCCATTGCTAGGCACACACTGGGACCAGGGACAGTGGCAGCAACCCTCCCATGCTGCATGCTGGGAGGGGTCGTAAGACCCATCCCTGCTCCCATAGGGTGGTAGCTTAGCAACCGGGGGGTGGGAAGAGCCAGCCGAGTGTAGAGCAGAGAGGAAGGTCAGAGTTTTAGTTTACCTCAGAGAGTGAGAGAGTGAGGAGACAGCATGTAGCTGTGAAAGAGAAAGGAGCTCTGTGAGTTCAGAGTGTCCGCGACAGAGAAAGAAAGCAACAGAGAAGGAGAGAAACAGAGAGTAGAAGAAGAGCTCTAGTCAGGCAGGAGCTAAAGAAAGAAGAAAGTGACGCTTCCTGGTGAAGACCCTGGGACTTGGAGGGTCCAGGTGACACCAAGCAGGGAACGAAGGGATTCCAGGGCCACAGATAGCTTCAGAGCTGGTGGCCAGTGAAGTCAGCTGAGAAAGGACACAATTAGAGGGGTGCACTGGCATTTACCCCCAGATCTACCCGGGATCGGCGGAGGTCCCTGACGGTGGTCCCAGCAGTCTAAAGGCTCCTGCCGGCCATAACCAAGAACTGTGAGTAAAGACCTTGAAACTGCACCCTCTGGTGTCGACTCCCTTACTATGCACCGTGTTTTCCACACAACACCATAGACTCTCACGAGCACCAACTGTGTCCCCGGGGCACCGCTCCACCTGTGGGGAGCAGTACCACCATTGCTGCCATATCATCACCCCGGAGGCCTTACACAGCAGCGGCGGCTTAATAGCCGCCTACCACAGGTGGCGTCACGAACACAAACCCCAACTCACCAGCCATATTTAACTGACACCCACCAGGGCCACGGAGTCGGGCCCCGCCACCACTGACGACCCCCGGACTAGTCCGGCCCGGCACCGGGTGACCCACAGCCCTGGGGTGGGCGAGTCAACTTTTGGTGTCACGAACAGGATTTCGTGCCCGGTCCCACCAGGTACTGTGTGCCCGAAGAAACTGTGCTGAAGAGACTTTCCCTGTTTGAAAACCGCCGCCATTAGCCTGGCTGAGCGCGGGAAGAAGAGGGGCGTGCCTGCAGGAAAGAGCGCGAAAATAAGCCCCGCCCCCTCCCTGCTCGGAGGAGGATTGAGAAATGGTGCTTTGAAAAGAAAATTTACTGCTCGACAGTTGAGCTTGCTGCCTAGAGAAAGGAGAAGTCGACTTACCGGCCGGAGAACGAGGATCACGAAAAGACCAAGGGGGAGCGGATGTCTGCGTTCAGCCCTGTCGGCGGCATGGCGGGACTCCGAAGTGGAAGAGGCGGAGTGGCCTTTGATGTGGAGGATCGCGGCCCGAGTGAGCTCCCCGCGGGAACCGCTGCCTGGTTGGAGCGGGAGCTGGGTCGATTCTGCGTCCGGGTGAGAGCACAGACACTGCAGCAGGTGCTCGACTGGAAGGCGGAAGTCCGGAGGATGGTCACCGCGGAGTGGGCCCAGGAACAGAGGGCCGCCGCAGCAGCCGTGTCGCGTGAAGATAAAGCCACGCAGACCCCCACGGCATCCCTCCTCAGCTGGGAGCCAGGACCCGACAGCACCGTGACGAGTGAGCCCTGTGAAGCACCACACCGTGATCAAGAGGTACCGTGTACGCTGCCCCCGCCACCGTTTCCGCTGGAGGTTCACAGCCCGGGGATGTATTGTGCCTGGAAAAGAAGTCCGGTGTCCTGTACGACATTGGCACAGTACGGTCCCCTGCAATGGTAACCGCATCCGTAAGTTAACCCCTGAAGTTAAACGTTCGAGTTGAAAGTTTTAAAGGACCTGCTCCAGAAATAATGCCTCCTGCCTTTGTTGAACGTCCCTAAGTTCTCCAGGAGACGCCACCCAGCACAAGAGGTGGAAGGAGGAGGACCTTGTCTGACTTGTTGACCGTCGCTGGGTCGGAGTCCCAGTGGGCGCCATCAAGGGTCGGAGCCCCTGGTGGAGGACGACAAGGAGTTAATGGGGTCAGGACAGTACATAGCCCCTGAATTTCTGCCCATTGTTCTTTTCGAAGATGACACCCTATTCCTGAATCCTTGTCCCCTGTTCTTTTTGAAGATGACCCCCCCTGTTTATGTGTTACCGGGCCACTGGACTGGAATGTGGTCCCCGGTGAATGTGTTATTTATGTGCCTCCCATAAAGGGATGTAATGTCCTAAAGTTTTAATGTTTTATGCATAACAAAATTTTGTAGTTTCTTCCATTGTTTTTGTTGTTTCAGCCCGAGGACGTGCTGGGATTCGCTGTGGGGGAGTGTGGCGCCCCTGAGGCTTCCGTCGCCACAGAGACATTGCACCCCAGTCAGAGGTGTGATGTCCCATCCTGGGTAAGGAAAGGGGTACATGCCAGTTCACAGGTAAAACTGCACTACACCCATTGCTAGGCACACACTGGGACCAGGGACAGTGGCAGCAACCCTCCCATGCTGCATGCTGGGAGGGGTCGTAAGACCCATCCCTGCTCCCATAGGGTGGTAGCTTAGCAACCGGGGGGTGGGAAGAGCCAGCCGAGTGTAGAGCAGAGAGGAAGGTGAGAGTTTCAGTTTACCTCAGAGAGTGAGAGAGTGAGGAGACAGCATGTAGCTGTGAAAGAGAAAGGAGCTCTGTGAGTTCAGAGTGTCCGCAACAGAGAAAGAAAGCAACAGAGAAGGAGAGAAACAGAGAGTAGAAGAAGAGCTCTAGTCAGGCAGGAGCTAAAGAAAGAAGAAAGTGACGCTTCCTGGTGAAGACCCTGGGACTCAGAGGGTCCAGGTGACACCAAGCAGGGAACGAAGGGATTCCAGGGCCACAGATAGCTTCAGAGCTGGTGGCCAGTGAAGTCAGCTGAGAAAGGACACAATTAGAGGGGTGCACTGGCATTTACCCCCAGATCTACCCGGGATCGGTGGAGGTCCCTGACGGTGGTCCCAGCAGTCTAAAGGCTCCTGCCGGCCATAACCAAGAACTGTGAGTAAAGACCTTGAAACTGCACCCTCTGGTGTCGACTCCCTTACTATGCACCGTGTTTTCCACACAACACCATAGACTCTCACGAGCACCAACAGTGTCCCCGGGGCACCGCTCCACCTGTGGGGAGCAGTACCACCATTGCTGCCATATCATCACCCCGGAGGCCTTACACAGCAGCGGCGGCTTAATAGCCGCCTACCACAGGTGGCATCACGAACACAACCCCAAGTCACCAGCCATATTTAACTGACACCCACCAGGGCCACGGAGTCGGGCCCCGCCACCACTGACGACCCCCGGACTAGTCCGGCCCGGCACCGGGTGTCCCATAGCCCTGGGGTGGGCGAGTCATACATCTCACATTGCAAAACATGGGAGCAGATATTGGGCCAGTCAGGAATGGTGGGGACTTTCAGCTCTGAAGCCCGGGCCTATTGCAGGATTACATGGGTGCATCCACTCTGCCAATGCAGGGGCCACTTTCACCCCCTCTCCTATGATATTCATATATAGAGAAGTTTTGTCCGGACCGGTGGGTTCATCATCAGTTCATATAAAGTCATTACTTTGCCTAGTTCCTCCATGACTATATCACTAGGATTTGGTTTCATGATTTTTGTGCTTTGTATGTTCTAAGAAACATCTTGATGTAAGTACACAGAATTTTTGAGTAATACATTTCGAGGCATTGATGGTCTTGCACGTATCCTAGTGTCTGGGCATATGAGACCCGGTGCATTTCTCCAACACAACACCAATCCCTCACATCATAGATATAGACATGGCAAAGCACTGGCGGACACAGACGGAAAAGGGGCCCTGGGCAAGAACAGTCTATGGGTCTTTTGCAGCCCAATAATTCATCAAAATGCACAATTCCAGCAGCTTTGGAGGTAGAAATGGGCCCCCTTACCTCTTAGGCTCTGGTTGTACCAATGATATGTCCACCCTTATATATTATATATGATATGTTCATCCCTATATAGACAGTTGAAACCAGAAGTTTCCATCTGCTATCTATAAAGACACATCTTCAGGTTTTTCCCTCCTTTCTATATAAAGACACATCTGCAGGTTTTTCCGTCCTTTCTATATAAAGACACATCTGCAGGTTTTTTCCCCTCTACTCTCTATAAAGACATATCTGCAGGTTTTTTCCCTCTACTCTCTATAAAGACACATCTGCAGGTTCTTCCCTCCACTCTCTATATGGACACATCTGCAGGTTTTTTCCTCTGCTTTCTATACAGACATCTCTGCAGGTTTTCCCCTCTGCTCTCTATAAAGACACATCTGCAGGTTTCCCCTTCGCTCTCTATAAAAACACATCTGCAGGTTTTTCCCTCTGCTCTTCATAGACACATCTGCAGGTTTTTCCCTCTGCTCTCTATACAGACACATCTGCAGGTTTTCTCCTCTGCTCTCTATAAAGACACATCTGCAGGTTTCCCCTCCGCTCTCTATAAAGACACATCTGCAGGTTTTTACCACTATTGGACATGAAATCAGAATAAATCTTTCCCGTTTTAGGTCAGTTAGGAATGAAAATTATTCATATTTTCCAAATGCCAGAATAATGAGAGAGAGAATGTTATAAGACATTTTTATTCCTTTCTACAAAGTCAAAAGTTTCTCTCCATTTCATTAGTATTGGGTGCCATTGCCCTTACACTGTGTGACTTGGGTGAAACGTTTTGGATCTCCTTCCACAAGCTTCTCACAATAGTTGTTAGGAATTTGGGCCCATTCCTCCTGACAGAACGGGTGTAATTGAGCCATATTTGTAGGTCGTCTTGCTCGCTCCAGCCTTTTCAGCTTTTCCCATAGATTTTCAATAGGATTGAGATCAGGGCTTTGTGATGGCCACTCCAAAATATTGACTTTGTTGTTATCCTTAAGCCACTTTGTAACCAGTTTGGCAATAGCTTCTGGTCATTGTCCATTTGGAAGACCTATTTCTGCCCAAGCTTTAAGTTCCTGGCTGATGTCTTGAGATGTTGCTTCAGTAATAATCTTCTTTCCTCATGATGCCATCAATTTTGTGACGTGCAACAGTCCCTCCTGCAGCAAAACAACCCCACAACATGATGCTGACACCCCCGTGTTTCACATTGGGGATGGTGTTCTTAGGCTTCAAAGCTTCTCCCTTTTTCCTCCAAACATAACGATGGTCATTATGGCCAAACAGTTCAGTTTTAGTTTCGTCAGACCACAGGACATGGCTACAAAAATTAAGGTCTTTGTTCCTTTGTGCTTTTGCAAACATTAATCTGGGTTTTTTTATGTTACTTTTGGAGTAAGGTATATACCTGAGGAAAGCAACAGAGACTTTGCTGAAACGCGTTGTATAAAACAGGAGTTTACCCTTTTTATTAATACTAATAATAAAACAAATTATCCACAAAGCTGGCAGCCCATTCATTAGCGCTCAACCAGACCGAAATTCTAATTCACTAGGTCCTTTACTAATAAACCTATCAGAAGCTTCCAGTCATGACATCATCATACGGGCTGTCCCATATTGTTTAAAGGCATAGTACTCTTAGGGGTACTTTACACGCTGCGACATTGTTATCGATTGCTAGCGATGTCGAGCGCAATAGCTCCCGCCCCCGTCATTGGTGCAACATTTGGTGATCACTGCCGTAGCGACATTGTCGCTACGGCAGCGTCACACGCACATACCTTGTCATCACACGCACATACCTTGTCAGTGACGTCGCTATGACTGCCGAACAATCCCTCCTTCAAGGGGGAGGTGCGTTCGGCGTCACTGCGGCGTCACTAAGCGGCTGGCCAATAGAAGCGGAGGGGCGGAGATGAGCGGGACGTAACATGCCGCCCACCTCCTTCCTTCTGCATTGCCGGTGGATGGAGATAAGGAGATGTTCCTCGCTCCTGCGGTGTCACACACAGCGATGTGTGCTGCCGCAGGAACGACAAACAAAATCGTACCGGTGGCAGCAGCGATATTAAGAAAAGGAGCGACGTGTCAACAATTACTGTTTTGGAACGATTTTGCGATCGTTGATTGTCGCTCATTAGTGTCGCAACCGGCACCGGATGTGCGTCACTAACGACGTGACCCTGACGATATATCGTTAGCGATGTCGCAGCGTGTAAAGCGGCCTTTAGTGTATTTTTGACTTTGCAGAAAGAATAAAAATGCCTTAAAACATTCTCTCTCTCCCTCTCTCATCATTTTGACATTTGGCAAATATAAATAACTAGAAGGTGGCCCGATTCTACGCATCGGGTATTCTAGAATTTACGTATTGTGTAGTTCATGTATGATTTTTGTTATATATATATATAGATGTTGTTGTGTGTAGTTACCAAGTGTTTGTGTAGGCGCTGTACATGTTCTGGGTGTTGTCTGGGTGTGGCGGGGGGTGAGAGCAGTGTTGTTTGTGTGTTGCGTTGTGTGTGTTGCGTTGTTTGTGGAGCGCTGTGTGTGTGTGTTGCGCGGTTTGTGTGGGTGTGGGGTGTGTGTGTTTTGGTGGGAGGTATGTTTTGTGCAATGTGTGTGTTGTGCGGTATGTGCGTATATTTGTGTGTGCCGCGCTGTTTGTGTGTTGGGTATTGTGTGTGTGCGGCGTTGTGTGTGTGTGGGTGTCTGTGTAGGGCGGTTTTGTAGTTCCCAGTGTGTGTGTGGTGTGTTGCGCAGTGCGTGTGTGGCGGTGTGTGTGTTTTGGGGGGAGGTGTGCACCCACCATCGTGCTCCATCCCCCATGCTGCGCACCCCCCATCGTGCTCCATCCCCCTTGCTGCGCACCCCCCATCGTGTTCCATCCCCCATGCTGCGCACCCCCATCGTGCTCCATCCACCATGCTGCGCACCCCCATCGTGCTCCATCCCCCATGCTGCGCACCCCCATCGTGCTCCATCCCCCATGCTGCGCACCCCCCATCGTGCTCCATCCCCCATGCTGCGCACCCCCCATCGTGCTCCCTCCCCCATGCTGCGCAATCCCCATCGTGCTCCATCCTTCATGCTGCGCACCCCCCATCGTGCTCCATCCCCCATGCTGTGCACCCACCATCGTGGTCCACAGTCACACATCAGACAGTATACACGCACACATGTGATCGCTGTGAGGTAAATCCTGGGATATGAAGAGGAATTATGACTAGAAGTCATAACTGCTCTCATCACTCCCTGGCAGTGCCCCCCCTCCCTTCTTGTTCTCAAATGTCCAGCATCTGTGAAGGTGTCACATCCCACTTACACCTCCAACAGCCATCTCCTCTGATATGGAGATGAGATGTTGTGCGGACAATGGACACAGGATGACTCCCTGCCGTCACCCTGTAACAAGAGTTGTATCTCATTAGCAAGGCTTGGAAGTAGCCAGACAGAACGACTCCAGTAAAAAATGGTTCATATCTCGCAAGCCATATCTCCGATAAATATGGCAACCATAAAAATGGTGTTTGCGCAGGCGGACGATGCTGGCACACCTTTTTTATGGAAGGGGGAGCTTGGGAAATACCCCAGGCGTGATATCAGCCATATGGGAACTCGTAGACAGGTCATGAGTCCCCTCGTTCTGTAGCTAAATTCATAACTGTCACAATGAGAGCATTGGCGTCCGCCTACGACGCTCCCAGGCAAAGTTATGGCCCATATTCCATGTTGTGAATTTGTCCATAACTCCAGCCAGGGGTGGAGCAGTGCTCCCTGTGAGGTCACTAAGGTAGGAGGGGACCTGGATTTGCCCAGGTTGATAACCCTGCTTCGGCCATTTTCCAAGGTTCTTTCGCTGGGGGTCACGTGCAGGAAACATCTGTGGGAAGAATCCTAGAAACCTGGGTACAGCGCCCCCCTGTGGCCAGACGCACAAGGTAACTGATGTAATTGTATACCTGTTTGTAACCCATGCTTTATCTGTAACTGTACTCTGACATATGTATATTCTGTAGATTCCCTATTGTATATATTGTAGTTTCTAGTGTGCTTTAGGCGATTAAATTATATAATTAATCTTGGGCTGTTCTGTTATCTCGATCTTGAATCCCACGTCTGTGTGTTCGGCTAATAGTTACCGTAAATCGGTTGGTGGCAGCGAGTTGTGCCAAGGATTATTGTGGGGAGGCCAGTGAGATTCGGGGAGATTTTATATATTCCGCCCGCGGAGGTCGGGGGAATATATACCCTACTCTCACCGGGGACCCTTCAATAATCGGCATAAGTAGTATAGCGGCCTCCTTGCTTATTGTCGGGCAATTCCATAATTGGCCTGACTATAAGAGGGGCGCTAGAGAGCGCATCACGTGCTCTGTCTGTCGGTCGGGAGGTATAAAGGAGGGGTGACCCCACTTGTTACCCCCCGATTGTGACGTACTGGTAGCCAGCGCGGGGGATTTCTGAGCGACCCCCCCGGTGGTTTGTGACATATTGGTGGCAAGCGGTGGGATCGAGATAATAGTGTGTGTGAGTGTGAGACCCATACTCCCGGACACTAAAGACTGCCTGCAGCAGCTGTGGCTGCTGGGGTCTTCAGACTAGCTCAACACTAGAGTGTCAGAGTGCAGATACTGTAAGGTGTGTGGAGGCATCAGGTGTCAGTTCTGTGTCAGTGACCAAAAGTCTGCAAGAATGGCTGAGAGCACCAGGAGCAAAGCCAAAGGAATGGCCGATGCTCAGGCCAGAGACGATGAGGAGGTTGTCCACGAGTCCTCCAGGAGCTCGACGCCAGAAAACAGCTCTGCAGAGGACATTGCACAACCGGGCACTGCTGGACAAGATGAGGAGCAGCTCGCCCAAGGGTCCTCAACGAGCCAGACGCCAGCCCTCCGCTCTGCAATGGACAGTGAAGCACCAGGCTCCGCAGCGGGCCGCAGATCACCACGTGCCATTCCACCGAGCCTGGGAGGCTCGGATAGCCTTCTTCAAATGGCTATGGCCCTACGCCAGGCTGGAGACCGGGAGGGCTACAAGGAACTCATGGCCGAGCGTGAGCGGCAAGCAGCGCGTGAAGAGCGCCAGGCAGAGCGTAACTACCAGCTGCAGCTAGCTCAGCTCCGGCCCTCATCAGCCACCCGTGACCTTCCAGACACCAAACTTCCAAAGGTCCGTGTTGAGGACTTCCCAGTGCTGGAGAAGGATGGAGACTTGGACTCTTTCTTGACTGCTTTTGAACGGACTTGCTTGCAGCATCATCTGAACAAGGACCAGTGGGCCAAATACCTGACCCCCCGTTTAAGGGGTAAGGCCCTGGATATCCTTGGGGACTTGCCTGCTGAGGCGGATCAGGGCTACGACACCATCAAGCGGGCCCTGATCCAACAGTACAACCTCACCCCGGAGTCCTACCGCAAGAAGTTCCGGACGCTGCAGAAGGGACCAAAGGACTCCTGGGCTGACCACCGGCGGGCACTTGCCCGAGCTGCCGACCACTGGACCCAAGGCCTGCAGCTTTCCACCGGACCGGAGATCCTGGACTTGTTCATCACGGAGCAACTCTTGTGGAACTGCCCTGAGGATCTCCGCCAGTTCATCCGAGACCAGAAGCCAAAGGGATCCACGGCTACAGCTGCCCTGGCAGATGACTACACCAACAATCGGGCTCCTGAGGCCAGGAGAGCAGCCACCAGCAGCACCTGGAGAGGGGGTAAGATGAACTCTGCGACTGCCCCACCTGCCCCTAGACTGCAGGGGGTGTCCCCCTCAACTCCCCTCTCCAGGCCCGTGGCAGAGCCAAGACGGTGCCACCAGTGCAACCTACCTGGACACTTCAAGGCCATGTGCCCTCAGCGTCCCAAGGCCCCGGCTCCGTCCCCGTCCCAAGGGCCGCCCAAGGTGTATTGTGTGGGTGGGGGTGGTGGTAGGTCCCTGGACAGCTTCCAACCTGTCACCGTCGGCCAGTCTGTGACCATAGGACTGCGAGACAGCGCCTCGGAGGTGACTCTGGTGCGGCCTGAGATGGTGTCCCCCCAAGACTTGATCCCTGGAAAAACCCTCGCTGTCTCCGGGATTGGAGGCATTGACCCGGCGCTGCCTGTTGCTGACATTTATGTGGACTGGGGCGCAGGGCGAGGGGTGAGGGAGGTGGGGGTAACTGATCGGATCCCTGCAAACGTGCTACTTGGGACAGATTTGGGGCAAATAACCTCCCAGTTTGGCCCCGCCCCAAAGGCTGAACCTTCAGCCAGTGCTGACGTGCCTCCGGACAATGTTAATGTGTTATCTATGAATGATGTAAGGGAGGAGGGAGTGAACTCTGATATTTCTGCTTGCACAGACACCATAGACACACACACAGCTGCAGCTGTGACAGGGGAGGGGGTCAGAGAAAGGTGTGACAATGCCTCTACAAGTAATCAGCCTGTGAGCTGGGATCTGTTGCCCTCTGCAGGGATAAGCAGAGAGCAGGGTGCTGCAGGGGGAGGACCAGTGTGTGGGGTGGGGGCTACCACAGCAAATGTGGGGTCCCCAGAGATTTCACAGCGGGGTTCTGTTGCTGCAGGGGGGAACAGGCAGGTGAGATTGGGGCCGGTCCAGGAGCGGAAGTGCTCCCAGGTAAGATCTCGGTGCAGGGTTCCCCCACAACCGGGGTGTCAGGAAGCCAGGTAGGTCTGCCTGAGCCGGCGACTTGGTCAGGAACGGAGGAGGAGCAGGCACGACCCACGGTCGCAGCGGCTGTGGCCGCTGTCACCCGCAGTGGGAGTGCTGGAAGCCAAGGGGCCTCCCGGAGGTCCGATAGCTCTTCCCCTTCTGACCAAGTGGCAGCCGAGTCAGGTGGAGGCCAGGACACAGGTCCCGGGGTACTGACTGAAGATGTGACAGTCTCGTCGATTCTGGCCACATCTAGTCAGGAGTTTCAGGCAGCGTTAGAAGCTGACGACAGCCTGAAAGCTCTAAAGGAGCAGGCGGCACAGCCTCCCTCGGACTCGGACCCGGAGCGAGTGGTCTGGGACCAAGGACGGCTGTACCGGGCCACGGTCCAGCAGGGTTCACCGGAGGCGTGGCCCAGGGACCGACAGTTGGTGGTACCCTATCCGTTCCGGACGGAGTTGTTGCGGATCGCACATGAGATTCCGATGGCCGGACACCTAGGGATCGCTAAGACCAAGGCCAGGTTAAACCAGCATTTCTACTGGCCAAAAATGGGGGCCGATGTGGCTGCCTACTGCCGTTCGTGTGAAACCTGTCAGAGAGTGGGGAAGGCGGGGCCACGCCCCAAAGCCCCACTGGTATCTCTGCCAATCATCGATGAGCCTTTCAGGAGGGTGGCTGTGGATCTGGTCGGCCCGCTGGCCATCCCCAGCAGCTCCGGGAAACGCTTCATACTGACGGTAGTGGACTATGCCACCCGGTACCCAGAAGCAGTGGCCTTGTCGTCCATTCGGGCTGACAAGGTGGCCACCGCATTGCTGGAGATTTTCTCCCGAGTGGGTTTTCCCCAGGAAATGCTCACTGACCGGGGGACCCAATTCATGTCCCAGCTGATGGAGGCCCTCTGTAAGCAAGTCCAGGTGCGACATCTGGTGGCCAGCCCGTACCATCCACAGACTAATGGCCTGTGCGAGCGGTTCAATGGCACCTTAAAGCAGATGCTTAAGATGTTGGTCGACTCCCATGGGCGTGACTGGGAGCGGTATCTCCCACACCTGTTATTTGCTTACCGGGAGGTTCCACAGGCCTCAACAGGATTCTCACCGTTTGAGCTCCTGTACGGGCGACGTGTGCGGGGCCCCCTGGCTCTGGTGAAAGAGGCTTGGGAAGGGGATTTGGCCACCCCTGGAGTGTCGGTTATCGAGTATGTCATGCGCTTCCGGGACAAAATGCAGGCCTTGACGCAACTGGTACACGACAATATGGCTCAAGCCCAGGCTGATCAGAAGCGTTGGTACGACCAGAACGCTTGTGAGAGGACCTACCAAGTGGGTCAAGAGGTGTGGGTACTGGTCCCCGTACCACAGGACAAGCTTCAGGCAGCCTGGGAAGGCCCATACCTCGTGTACCAGCAGCTCAACCCTGTGACGTACCTGGTCACCCTGGACCCTGCCCGTGGAAGGCGGAAGCCCTTCCATGTGAACATGATGAAGGCACATCATGAGCGGGAGGCATGTGCGCTCCCCGTGTGCAACCTGCCCGAGGAGGGAGAAGCGGAAACCCTCTTGGATATGCTAGCCCAGGTTAGGGCAGGCGGATCCATTGAGGATGTGGAGGTTGGCCACCAGCTCTTGGAGGACCAACGGTCCCAGCTGTGGGCCACCCTACACCCCTTCCGGGGGTTGTTTACCAACCAGCCCGGAAGGACTGACTTGGCTGTCCATCACGTGGACACTGGGGATCATCCCCCGATCCGGCGTTCAGCATATCGGGTCTCCCTGGAGGTGCAGCAACACATGCGCCAGGAGATTGACGAGATGCTGGAGCTGGGGGTGATCCAGGCATCCAACAGCGCTTGGGCCTCGCCTGTAGTCCTCGTCCCTAAGAAGGACCGAACCACTCGGTTCTGCGTGGACTACAGGGGGCTCAATGCTGTCACGGTCGCCGATGCGTACCCAATGCCACGCATCGATGACCTGCTCGATCAGTTGGCCGGGGCTCAGTACCTGACCATCATGGACCTGGGCCGGGGATATTGGCAGATCCCCCTGACTCGCAAGGCCAGGGAACGCTCTGCCTTTATTACCCCATTTGGACTGTACGAGTCCACGGTGATGCCATTCGGGATGAGGAATGCCCCTGCCACTTTCCAGCGGATGGTCAACACCCTGCTCAAGGGACTTGAAGGGTACGCGGCCGCGTACCTGGATGACATTGCCGTCTTCAGTCCCACCTGGGAGGACCACCTAGAGCATCTAGCACAGGTGCTCAGGCGGATCCACCGGGCAGGTTTGACCATCAAGCCGGGAAAGTGTCAGCTGGCCATGAGCGAGGTCCAGTACCTCGGTCACCGGGTAGGTGGGGGAACGCTGAAGCCCGAGCCTGAGAAAGTGGAGGCCATCGCATCCTGGCCCACCCCCAGGACCAAGAAGCAGGTGATGTCCTTCTTGGGGACCGCTGGGTACTATAGGAGGTTTGTTCCATGCTATAGTAGCCTGGCAAAGCCCTTGACGGACCTCACCAAGAAGAAGCTGCCCTCTGCAGTCGATTGGACAGTGGACTGCGAGACAGCCTTCCGGGCCCTAAAGGACGCCCTGTCCAGCCCGCCCGTGCTACAGGCAGCCGACTTCACGCGGCCGTTTGTAGTACAGACCGACGCCAGTGACTTCGGCCTCGGTGCGGTGCTCAGCCAGGTGGACTCTGCGAGCCAAGAGCACCCAGTCTTGTACCTGAGCAGGAAGCTGTTACCAAGGGAAGTGGCCTATTCTACAATGGAGAAGGAGTGCCTGGCCATAGTGTGGGCCCTGCAGCGTCTGCAACCCTATCTATACGGGCGCCACTTCATCGTGGAGACGGACCACAATCCCCTCAGCTGGTTGCACACCGTCTCTGGGACGAATGGGCGATTGTTGCGATGGAGCCTTGCGCTCCAGCAATACGACTTCACCATTCGCCACAAAAGGGGCCGTGACCGCGGTAACGCAGACGGGCTGTCCCGACAAGGAGAGGTCGCGGACGGGCGCACGGGGGAACACCGGAGTGTGCTGCCCCCTAGCGCCCTCAAAAGGGGGGAGGTGTGAGGTAAATCCTGGGATATGAAGAGGAATTATGACTAGAAGTCATAACTGCTCTCATCACTCCCTGGCAGTGCCCCCCCTCCCTTCTTGTTCTCAAATGTCCAGCATCTGTGAAGGTGTCACATCCCACTTACACCTCCAACAGCCATCTCCTCTGATATGGAGATGAGATGTTGTGCGGACAATGGACACAGGATGACTCCCTGCCGTCACCCTGTAACAAGAGTTGTATCTCATTAGCAAGGCTTGGAAGTAGCCAGACAGAACGACTCCAGTAAAAAATGGTTCATATCTCGCAAGCCATATCTCCGATAAATATGGCAACCATAAAAATGGTGTTTGCGCAGGCGGACGATGCTGGCACACCTTTTTTATGGAAGGGGGAGCTTGGGAAATACCCCAGGCGTGATATCAGCCATATGGGAACTCGTAGACAGGTCATGAGTCCCCTCGTTCTGTAGCTAAATTCATAACTGTCACAATGAGAGCATTGGCGTCCGCCTACGACGCTCCCAGGCAAAGTTATGGCCCATATTCCATGTTGTGAATTTGTCCATAACTCCAGCCAGGGGTGGAGCAGTGCTCCCTGTGAGGTCACTAAGGTAGGAGGGGACCTGGATTTGCCCAGGTTGATAACCCTGCTTCGGCCATTTTCCAAGGTTCTTTCGCTGGGGGTCACGTGCAGGAAACATCTGTGGGAAGAATCCTAGAAACCTGGGTACAGCGCCCCCCTGTGGCCAGACGCACAAGGTAACTGATTGAATTGTATACCTGTTTGTAACCCATGCTTTATCTGTAACTGTACTCTGACATATGTATATTCTGTAGATTCCCTATTGTATATATTGTAGTTTCTAGTGTGCTTTAGGCGATTAAATTATATAATTAATCTTGGGCTGTTCTGTTATCTCGATCTTGAATCCCACGTCTGTGTGTTCGGCTAATAGTTACCGTAAATCGGTTGGTGGCAGCGAGTTGTGCCAAGGATTATTGTGGGGAGGCCAGTGAGATTCGGGGAGATTTTATATATTCCGCCCGCGGAGGTCGGGGGAATATATACCCTACTCTCACCGGGGACCCTTCAATAATCGGCATAAGTAGTATAGCGGCCTCCTTGCTTATTGTCGGGCAATTCCATAATTGGCCTGACTATAAGAGGGGCGCTAGAGAGCGCATCACGTGCTCTGTCTGTCGGTCGGGAGGTATAAAGGAGGGGTGACCCCACTTGTTACCCCCCGATTGTGACGTACTGGTAGCCAGCGCGGGGGATTTCTGAGCGACCCCCCCGGTGGTTTGTGACAATCGCATACACTCACACCCCACTTCTGCCTGTGCCCTCCGGTGGGCGGTCCCAGCAGCTGTGCTGCACGCAGTGCTCCTCTGCCTTCTGCCGACACGCACACACCCGATCGCATACACGCATACACCCGATCGCATACACGTACACACACGATCGCATACACGCACACACACGATCGCATACACGCACACACGATCGCATACACGCACACACACGATCGCATACACGCACACACACATTGACGATATTGCACATACGCGCTCACACTCACAACATCCGGAGATACCACATGCTTCTGGCCATGTGATCTTCTGGCAGGTCCTGGAAGGTCACTGCACGGACAGTATGCAGTGTGTGTTCTGCCGCTGCAGGACCTTGATGCGCTCACC
Source organism: Anomaloglossus baeobatrachus (assembly GCF_048569485.1). Lineage (NCBI taxonomy): Eukaryota > Metazoa > Chordata > Amphibia > Anura > Aromobatidae > Anomaloglossus > Anomaloglossus baeobatrachus. Next base: position 51,427,912 of record NC_134363.1, on the reverse strand, counting down.
TGGGAGCCGGTGTACGCTGGTAACCATGCTACACAATATTAGCCGATGTGTACCATGGTTACCAGCGCACCCCGCCCCCCGCTCGGGGCGAGAGGCCATTCTGTGTGGGGGGCGGAGCCTGGGTGAGCGGCCAATCCAGTGTGTGTGTGGTGTGTTGCGCAGTGCGTGTGTGGTGGTGTGTGTGTTTTTGGGGGGAGGTGTGCACCCCCATCGTGCTCCATCCCCCTTGCTGCGCACCCCCCATCGTGTTCCATCCCCCATGCTGCGCACCCCCCATTGTACTCCATCCCCCATGCTGCGCACCCCCCATTGTACTCCATCCCCCATGCTGCGCACCCCCCATCGTGCTCCATCCCCCATGCTGCGCACCCCCCATTGTGCTCCATCCCCCATGCTGCGCACCCCCCCATCGTGCTCCATCCCCCATGCTGCGCAATCCCCATTGTGCTCCATCCCCCATGCTGCGCATTCCCCATCGTGCTCCATCCACCATGCTGCGCACCCCCTTCGTGCTCCATCCCCCATGCTGCACACCCCCCATCGTGCTCCATCCCCCATGCTGCGCACCCCCCATCGTGCTCCATCCCCCATGCTGCGCACCCCCCATCGTGCTCCATCCCCCATGCTGCGCAATCCCCATCGTGCTCCATCCTTCATGCTGCGCACCCCCCATCGTGCTCCATCCCCCATGCTGCGCACCCCCCATCGTGCTCCATCCCCCATGCTGCGCACCCCCCATCGTGCTCCATCCCCCATGCTGCGCACCCCCCATCGTGCTCCATCCCCCATGCTGCGCAATCCCCATCGTGCTCCATCCCCCATGCTGCGCATTCCCCATCGTGCTCCATCCCCCATGCTGCGCACCCCCCATCGTGCTCCATCCCCCATGCTGCGCACCCCCCATCGTGCTCCATCCCCCATGCTGCGCAATCCCCATCGTGCTCCATCCTTCATGCTGCGCACCCCCCATCGTGCTCCATCCCCCATGCTGCGCACCCCCCATCGTGCTCCATCCCCCATGCTGCGCACCCCCCATCGTGCTCCATCCCCCATGCTGCGCAATCCCCATCGTGCTCCATCCCCCATGCTGCGCACCCCCCATCGTGCTCCATCCCCCATGCTGCGCACCCCCCATCGTGCTCCATCCCCCATGCTGCACACCCCCCATCGTGCTCCATCCCCCATGCTGTGCACCCCCCATCGTGCTCCATCCCCCATGCTGCGCACTCCCCATCGTGCTCCATCCCCCATGCTATGCACCCACCATCGTGCTCCATCCCCCATGCTGCGCAATCCCCATCGTGCTCCATCCCCCATGCTGTGCACCCACCATCGTGCTCCATCCCCCATGCTGTGCAATCCCCATCGTGCTCCATCCCCCATGCTGCGCATTCCCCATCGTGCTCCATCCCCCATGCTGCGCACCCCCCATCGTGCTCCATCCCCCATGCTGCGCAATCCCCATCGTGCTCCATCCCCCATGCTGCGCATTCCCCATCGTGCTCCATCCCCCATGCTGCGCACCCCCCATCGTGCTCCATCCCCCATGCTGCGCACCCCCCATCGTGCTCCATCCCCCATGCTGCGCAATCCCCATCGTGCTCCATCCTTCATGCTGCGCACCCCCCATCGTGCTCCATCCCCCATGCTGCGCACCCCCATCGTGCTCCATCCCCCATGCTGCGCACCCCCCATCGTGCTCCATCCCCCATGCTGCGCAATCCCCATCGTGCTCCATCCCCCATGCTGCGCACCCCCCATCGTGCTCCATCCCCCATGCTGCGCACCCCCCATCGTGCTCCATCCCCCATGCTGCACACCCCCCATCGTGCTCCATCCCCCATGCTGTGCACCCCCCATCGTGCTCCATCCCCCATGCTGCGCACTCCCCATCGTGCTCCATCCCCCATGCTATGCACCCACCATCGTGCTCCATCCCCCATGCTGCGCAATCCCCATCGTGCTCCATCCCCCATGCTGTGCACCCACCATCGTGCTCCATCCCCCATGCTGTGCAATCCCCATCGTGCTCCATCCCCCATGCTGCGCATTCCCCATCGTGCTCCATCCCCCATGCTGTGCACCCACCATCGTGCTCCATCCCCCATGCTGCGCACTCCCCATCGTGCTCCATCCCCCATGCTGTGCACCCACCATCGTGCTCCATCCCCCATGCTGCGCATTCCCCATCGTGTTCCATCCCCCATGCTGTGCACCCACCATCGTGCTCCATCCCCCATGCTGCGCACTCCCCATCGTGCTCCATCCCCCATGCTGTGCACCCACCATCGTGCTCCATCCCCCATGCTGCGCACTCCCCATCGTGCTCCATCCCCCATGCTGTGCACCCACCATCGTGCTCCATCCCCCATGCTGCGCACTCCCCATCGTGCTCCATCCCCCATGCTGTGCACCCACCATCGTGCTCCATCCCCCATGCTGCGCAATCCCCATCGTGCTCCATCCCCCATGCTGCGCATTCCCCATCGTGCTCCATCCCCCATGCTGCGCACCCCCCATCGTGCTCGATCCCCCATGCTGCGCACCCCCCATCGTGCTCCATCCCCCATGCTGCGCACCCCCCATCGTGCTCCATCCCCCATGCTGCGCACCCCCCATCGTGCTCCATCCCCCATGCTGCTCACCCCCCATCGTGCTCCATTCCCCATGCTGCGCACCCCCCATCGTGCTCCATCCCCCATGCTGCGCACCCCCCATCGTGCTCCATCCCCCATGCTACGCACTCCCCATCGTGCTCCATCCCCCATGCTGTGCACCCACCATCGTGCTCCACAGTCACACATCAGACAGTATACACGCACACATGTGATCGCATACACTCACACCCCACTTCTGCCTGTGCCCTCCGGTGGGCGGTCCCAGCAGCTGTGCTGCACGCAGTGCTCCTCTGCCTTCTGCCAACACGCACACACCCGATCGCATACACGCACACACACGATCGCATACACGTACACACACGATCGCATACACGCACACACACATTGACGATATTGCACATACGCGCTCACACTCACAACATCCGGAGATACCACATGCTTCTGGCCATGTGATCTTCTGGCAGGTCCTGGAAGGTCACTGCACGCACAGTATGCAGTGTGTGTTCCGCCGCTGCAGGACCTTGATGCGCTCACCTGGGAGCCGGTGTACGCTGGTAACCATGCTACACAATATTAGCTGATGTGTACCATGGTTACCAGCGTACCCCACCCCCCGCTCGGGGCGAGAGGCCATTCCGTGGGGGGGGCGGAGCCTGGGTGAGCGGCCAATCCAGTGTGTGTGTGGTGTGTTGCGCAGTGCGTGTGTGGCGGTGTGTGTGTTTTTGGGGGGAGGTGTGCACCCCCATCGTGCTCCATCCCCCTTGCTGCGCACCCCCCATCGTGTTCCATCCCCCATGCTGCGCACCCCCCATTGTACTCCATCCCCCATGCTGCGCACCCCCCATCGTGCTCCATCCCCCATGCTGCGCACCCCCATCGTGCTCCATCCCCCATGCTGCGCACCCCCCATCGTGCTCCATCCCCCATGCTGCGCACCCCCATCGTGCTCCATCCCCCATGCTGCGCATTCCCCATCGTGCTCCATCCACCATGCTGCGCACTCCCCATCGTGCTCCATCCCCCATGCTGCGCACCCCCATCGTGCTCCATCCCCCATGCTGCGCACCCCCCATCGTGCTCCATCCCCCATGCTGCGCACCCCCCATCGTGCTCCATCCCCCATGCTGCGCACCCCCCATCGTGCTCCATCCTTCATGCTGCGCACCCCCCATCGTGCTCCATCCCCCATGCTGCGCACCCCCCATCGTGCTCCATCCCCCATACTGCGCACCCCCCATCGTGCTCCATCCCCCATGCTGCGCACCCCCATCGTGCTCCATCCCCCATGCTGCGCAATCCCCATCGTGCTCCATCCCCCATGCTGCGCATTCCTCATCGTGCTCCATCCACCATGCTGCGCACTCCCCATCGTGCTCCATCCCCCATGCTGCGCACCCCCCATCGTGCTCCATCCCCCATGCTGCGCACCCCCCATCGTGCTCCATCCCCCATGCTGCGCACCCCCCATCGTGCTCCATCCCCCATGCTGCGCACCCCCCATCGTGCTCCATCCCCCATGCTGCGCAGTCCCCATCGTGCTCCATCCCCCATGCTGTGCACCCACCATCGTGCTCCACAGTCACACATCAGACAGTATACACGCACACATGTGATCGCATACACTCACACCCCACTTCTGCCTGTGCCCTCCGGTGGGCGGTCCCAGCAGCTGTGCTGCACGCAGTGCTCCTCTGCCTTCTGCCGACACGCACACACCCGATCGCATACACTCATACACCCGATCGCATACACGCACACACACGATCGCATACACGCACACACGATCGCATACGCACACACACATTGACGATATTGCACATACGCGCTCACACTCACAACATCCGGAGATACCACATGCTTCTGGCCATGTGATCTTCTGGCAGGTCCTGGAAGGTCACTGCACGCACAGTATCGCCGCCGAGAAGCAAGCGATATCACTGGAAGTTGTGAGTGTGTGGATGCGATCTGATGTGTGTGTGAGGTGTGTGTGAGAGTGAGTGTGATCTGATATGTGTGTGTGTCTGTTCTTATGTGTGTGCATGTGTATGTGTGTTCCGCCGCTGCAGGACCTTGATGCGCTCACCTGGGAGCCGGTGTACGCTGGTAACCATGCTACACAATATTAGCCGATGTGTACCATGGTTACCAGCGTACCCGCGTACCCCGCCCCCCGCTCGGGGCGAGAAGCCATTCCGTGTGGGGGCGGAGCCTGGGCGAGCGGCCAATCCGTGCGGGGGGGCGGAGGCGAGGCGAGCGGCCAATCCGTGCGGGGGGGAGGAGCCAAGGCGAGCGGCCAATCCGTGCGGGGGTGCGGGGCCATGGCGAGCCCAGCGAGCGTCCAATGCGTGAGGGGGCGGGTCCAGGCCGAGTGGCCAATCCGTGCGGGGGGGCGGGGCCATGGCGAGCCCAGCGGCCAATCCGCTGTTTGTCACCGTAAGGACATGGCCAATCCGTGCGGGGGGCGGAGCCGAGGCGAGGTGAGCGGCCAATCCGTGCGGGGGTAGGAGCCGAGGCGAGCGGCCAATCCGTGCGGTGGGGCGGGGCCATGGCGAGCGCAGCCGCCAATCCGCTGTTTGTCACCGTAAGGACACAATTTTGGAGCAAGACAGACAGACAGAATAAGGCAATTATATATATATATATACTGTACATATGTATATATTGTACTCCAGGGCCCTACATGTTAAGATTGGGATATGGAGAAGTTTTAGGTCAGGATGATTCATTAGTGTCACTGAGTTTGGCTGGATTCGGTGACATTGTGCACTCGGTGACCTGTGTGATACTCGCTCGGCACAGACCGCGCTCACCTGACCACAGTCTACAAATGGAGTAAATGTGTCTGAAGTGTTAGAACTGCTTTTACATTTCCATCCAAAAAAACTGGTTTGGCCGGGTTCATGTCACACATGAATAATGTCACTTCATTAATTTTATGAATAGGAAACTAAAGGATCACATGAATATCCTGTACACCGAGCAACAGGAAAAGTTCAGAGACAGATAAAAAGGAAAAAAAGGCTAATGTTGTGCTCATTGGTGTGCGACCAAATGTACTGGACCCAGGGGCACCGTCCTGAATTTGGGGATCTTTCTTGCTGTTCCTGAGAGGTTGGGGGTATGTCCTGAGATCAACTGCATCTGTGTCCTCAGAAGACAAATGCAATGGAATATAATGGTGGAACTAGAAGCCAACAAGTCCCTTCCCTTCTTCAGCATTCTGTCTGTATAGGGGTCATCATACTGTGTGTGAGGGAATGTATTGTAGGTAATGATGGGGCAGGCCCGCACTGTAAGAGTCCGGATCCGCTGGGTTCACATGTACCCGTGCGCCGGACCGGGGCCCAGGGTTCTCAGGGAACATCGGGTACCTATCCAGATCCGGCAACTCGAGTAATTAAAAAAATAAAGGAACGAGAAAGAAAATAAGAAATAGCAGGCTCATTATAGTTACCAGTCCTTACATATGCATGAGGATAATAAGTGGCCCCGGAAATAGTGTTACAGCCAGACGGGGGACTGGTAAGTATAACGCTCCTTCTCTAATCCCCCTATCCCGTCTACCACCATTTTAAAGCACATGATTCGGGTCACCATAGACTTATATGGGGACCGGTGTCCCAACAGATATCCAGGATCAATTCCGGGCCCTGTTTTGTTTTTATTAAACCTGGTTGGACCCACCGATCCTGGGTGTCTGTGGGTCTGCCCATCACTAATTGTGGGGCACCACAATGTGTGAGGGTGGCTTCGTGCACTTCATTCCATGTGTTGGAGGCTATGGAGTCACCATACGGAGTGTGGGACGGGGTTATGAGGGCATCATATTGTGTGGACATCATCCTATGTTTATGGGGGGCTTGTGAAGGCATCATACTGTGTGTGTGTGTGTGTGTGTGTGTGTGTGTGTGTGTGTGTGTGTGTGGTGGGTTAGGGGGACATCAATATCATACCGTGTGTGAGGGGCCTGTGAGGTCAGGAATGAGAGATGTTTAGCCATTGTAAATAGAGATTACCTTGGCGTTGGTTTGGGGCTCCTTTGCATTGATCATTACAATGGCTAAAAATCTCTCATTCCTATTATTCATAGCAGTAATGCATATTCCATTTTCATGTTTTTCACTTTTTTTAGATAGTGCATTGTATTTTTCAGTCTAGTATTCCCATAGCAGTTTTGCTTTTCATTATTCCCCTATACATTGTGACTGGTGTGCAACTCTTTATCCTATTGTTTAGTTTGATATTTTTGAGTCTTGCACCTTGTTCACACCATTGGTGTTCCAGACGTCCATTCTTTAATTATGAAAGCAGTACTGACTTTTTAGGAACACTAATGGGCCACACTAGGAGCAATATTTCTGTGTGGGCACATATAAAGGACTGGGCAGGGTTAGGAAATGGCTTAGTGTAAAAATTGAAATTTCCATGATGCGTTACTCACACTACACTGTGTGTCCGTTTTTCCTGCCTTTCAAAGTTGGGGGTAGGTATGGGTCAACTGAGTTGGGAGGTATAGGTAAGCTGATTTGGAAGGTATGGGTAAGATGAGTTCGGAGGTATGAGTAAACTGAGTTGGCAGGTATGGGTAAGCTCAGATGGGAGGTATGGGTAAGCTGAGTTGGGATGGGAGGTATGGGTAAGCTGAGTTGGGAGGTATGGGTAAGCTGAGTTGGGAGGTATGGGTAAGCTGAGTTGGGAGGTATGGGTAAGCTGAGTTGGGAGGTATTGGTCAGCTGAGTTGGGAGGTATGGGTAAGCTGAGTTGGGAGGTATGGGTAAGCTGAGTTGGGAGGTATGGGTAAGCTGAGTTGGGAGGTATTGGTCAGCTGAGTTGGGAGGTATTGGTCAGCTGAGTTGGGAGGTATGGGTAAGCTCAGATGGGAGGTATGGGTAAGCCGAGTTGGGAGGTATGGGTAAGCTGAGTTGGGAGGTATTGGTCAGCTGAGTTGGGAGGTATGGGTAAGCTCAGATGGGAGGTATGGGTAAGCTGAGTTGGGATGGGAGGTATGGGTAAGCTGAGTTGGGAGGTATGGGTAAGCTGAGATGGGAGGTATGGGTAAGCTGAGATGGGAGGTATGGGTAAGCTGAGTTGGTAGGTATGGGTAAGCTGAGTTGGGAGGTATCGGTAAGCTGAGTTGGGAGGTATCGGTCAGCTGAGATGGGAGGTATGGGTAAGCTGAGATGGGAGGTATGGGTAAGCTGAGTTGGGAGGTATGGGTAAGCTGAGTTGGGAGGTAAGGGTAAGCTGAGTTGGGAGGTATGGGTAAGCCGAGTTGGGAGGTATGGGTAAGCTGAGTTGGGAGGTATGGGTAAGCTGAGTTGGGAGGTATGGGTTAACTGAGTTGGGAGGTATGGGTAAACTGAGTTGGGAGGTATGGGTTAACTGAGTTGGGAGGTATGGGTAAGCTGAGTTGGGAGGTATTGGTCAGCTGAGTTGGGAGGTATGGGTAAGCTCAGTTGGGAGGTATGGGTAAGCTGAGTTGGGAGGTATGGGTAAGTTGAGTTGGGAGGTATTGGTCAGCTGAGTTTGGAGGTATGGGTAAGCTCAGATGGGAGGTATGGGTAAGCTGAGTTGGGATGGGAGGTATGGGTAAGCTGAGTTGGGAGGTATGGGTAAGCTGAGATGGGAGGTATGGGTAAGCTGAGATGGGAGGTATGGGTAAGCTCAGATGGGAGGTATGGGTAAGCTGTTTTGGGATGGGAAGTATGGGTAAGCTGAGATGGGAGGTATGGGTAAGCTGAGTTGGGAGGTATGGGTAAGCTGAGATGGGAGGTATGGGTAAGCTGAGTTGGTATGTATGGGTAAGCTGAGTTGGGAGGTATGGGTAAGCTGAGTTGGGAGGTATTGGTCAGCTGAGATGGGAGGTATGGGTAAGCTGAGATGGGAGGTATGGGTAAGATGAGTTGGTAGGTATGGGTAAGCTGAGTTGGGAGGTATGGGTAAGCTGAGTTAGGAGGTATGGGTAAGCTGAGTTGGGAGGTATGGGTAAGCTGAGTTAGGAGGTATGGGTCAACTGTGTAGCACCTTCTGTGAGGATCCAGTATTGATCTTGGTACTCTGCTATCCCCAAAACTTAAAGCTATACACCTGTCTTCACCATCCATCTACATGCATGTAATATATGCCAAATAGCTGTTGGCTTTACTTCTAGACCCTCACCAAGTGGGAGAATGGAAATCCCATGAAATCAGCCTTTTTCCATAGAGAATAGAGAAGTTGCCATGCTCACAGCCATCCCCTCTTAGCAATACAGAAAAAAGTGGTATTTTGTAACCTGTGTCTTTCTCAAACTGACATACACCTATTTTTTCACATCCCTAAAGAAAAAGGACTTTTTTTTCAGGAACAGCGCTACTTCTGTTGATGGACTGTGTCAGGTATTGCAGTTGAGCCACATTCACTTAAATGGAGACAAGTTGTAATACCGGACACAGCCGTGGCCATATGTGGGTAAGTGTTTTTGTCTTTTTAAAGATTATTCTTATCCCGCATAACCTCTGTAATAAACATTTAGGTATTATAAGGGTTTTTTTTATCATTGCTTTTTACACTCAGATCTACGTGCGCAGCACAGACTATGACCGGACCTTGATGAGCGCCGAGGCAAACCTGGCGGGACTGTATCCTCCAAACGGAACGCAGCAGTGGCATCTGGATATTCAATGGCAGCCGATTCCAGTCCATACTGTGCCCGTATCCCAGGACAGGGTAAGATATAGTGCATTTCTGCACCATGGGGCTGTTTTTTATTTCCGAACTGATGTCTTCAAAACTTTTCTGGCATTACCAGGACTTTCCTTTTTCCAAACTCAATGGCTCAAAGTGCCGATAGGTGCAGGCTCCAGCGGTCGGACCTTAAGGATAGGTCAGGGGTGGACATATTATTAGTGCAACCTGGGGCCCAATACCACCTCCAAACAGGTGCAATTTTGCATTCTTGGGCTGTAAAGGGCCTATATATTGTTCTTGCACAGGAGCCCTTTTCTGTCCGTGTCCACCAGTGGGATAGGTGATAATTTGTTTTCACCGGACAACCACTTTAAAGGGAACCTGTCACCACATTTTCGGCGTATAAGTTGCGGCCACCACCACCGAGCTCTTATATACAGCATTCTAACATGCTGTATATAAGAGCCCAGGCCGGGGGTATAACATAAAAAACATTTTATAATACTTACCTAATGGTCGCGCGGTGGACTTAATGGGCGTCTCCGTTGTCCGGTGCCGGCACCTCCTCTTTTGGCCATCTTCGTCCTCTTTCTGACGCGTCTACGTCATACACACTTGCCGGTCCTGTGCAGGCACACTACAATACTTTGATCTGCCCGGCTCAGGGCAGATCAAAGTGCGCCTGCTCAGGACCTGAATGCCGGCTAGTGTGTATGACGTCGGACCCGTCATGCACCGCGGCTAGAGAAGAAGGAGAACAAAGATGGACGAAAGAGGCGGCGCCGGCACCGGACAACGGAGACGCCCATAAGGCCCACCGCGCAACCGTTAGGTAAGTATTATAAAGTGTCTTTTTATGTTATACCCCTGGCCTGGGCTCTTATATACAGCATGTTAGAATGCTGTATATAAGAGCCCGGTGGTGGTGGCCGCAGCTTATAGGCTGAAAAAGTGGTGACAGGTTCCCTTTAAAGGGGATGTCCACTACTGAAACTCAGGACCATAACAGTGAAAAGCTGAAGCCAAATATCAACCGAACATTGGCGGCACCTTGCATATGGCACGTCTCGTCTGGTAACGGCGGTGTCAACCTCGTTGGAACAGTGAAGCCAACTGTGCTGGAGCAGATAGTACTGTTTTTTTATACAATATGGAGTCCTAAATTGATTAAGTAGTAGACAACTCCTCTACATTTACTGTACAGTTCCTGAATTGAGAAACCATTTCAGGGAAGGGACGGCTCTTGGGCTCTTGACTTCACCAAACTGAAGGATCGTTGATGTTCGTTGTTGATGTTAGTATGAGGTGCAGAGGAGATGGAGAGTCTCTTGTTCTGCGCTGTCAACAACCTCTACAACTACGAGTGACCTCGCATTCCTCAGATAAGAACATTTCAGATCAGACTCCAAGAAACAGCATGTTGTCAAAAGGAAAAGTCCAGCATTAGGCTAGGTTCGCACACTGCGTCTTTTTGACGCTGCGTTTTTGTGCGTTTTTGGCCGCTAAAAACGCACAAAAACGCACCTGCGTCGAAAAAACGCATGCGTTTTTGCCGCGATTTGGTGCGTTTTTGGCTGCGTTTTGTTGCGTTTTTGATCTCTGCGTTTTGCTGCGTTTTTCCAATGCATTGCATGGGGGGAAAACGCAGAAAAACGCAGGAAAGAACTGACATGTCCATTTTTTTTTTTAACTCAAAAACGCAGGTAAAAAAAACAGATGTGTGCGGACAGCAAAAATGAAAACTCATAGACTTTGCTGGGGAAGCAAAGTCCTGCAGTTTTAAGGCCAAAAACGCACCCGAAAAACGCGCAAAAACGCCGCGAAAAACGCACTGTGCGCACATAGCCTTACGGTGCAGCACAAATAGGGGCTCCTCACAACCAGAGAGGTGTTATCTTGGGTTTAGGAAGTGGGCAGCGTCACACACTACAGGAACACAGGCCTGACTTTATTTCTATTGGAGTCTCCAAAATTGGCAATCGGAAACCTTGAATACACATGAAGATAACCACGCAAGTGGTGGAATGTCTCCAATTCTGACAAGGCAACACACCACAGAAAGGTATCCAAAAGGCACTCTGCAGCCACATAAGGCTATTTGTGCATGGTGCAGATTTGGTGCACCATCTGGCAGAAAAACGCACCAAAAACGCAAGCATTTTTGGTGCGTTTTTGTGCCATGTATTTTTTTTTAATAAAGTCAATGGGTGGAAGGGCTAAAACGCAGGAAAAACGCCCCAACCATTATTTTCTGTACCAAATCTTTACGGTTTGTAAACTCTTCAGTCGGCTTTGTTTGGAAGCTGCCTGCTTGTGGAAGGAAAAGACGCCATATGCTAATGATAATCTAGATGGGAATACCCTTTTAGGCTTTACTGTAATAGAAGGAAACAGCTATGCACAATATGCCAGCCTACTGTATGTGAATATCAATATATAGCATATACTGAAGTCTGTGTGCCATCTCCTCACAGCTATGCCTAGGTTTTCCTGCAAATATGCAGTTCACTTCCCTAGTCCAGCGTCTAAGTAGTCTGGCCATGGAGAAGTGGCTTATTGACACCTTCCCTGCTACCTTGAACTCATGTCCTGGTTGCCCCCCTCCTCTCCAACTACACCCCTACATTCCCAAGTAAAGTAGGACAAAAGATGACCAGTGAAGCATGGTGGTGGTTCAGTGATGCCTATAGAGAAGCATGATGGTGGCTCAGTGATGCCTATAGTGAAGCATGATGGTGACTCAGTGATGCCTATAGTGAAGCATGATGGTGGCTTTGTGATATTTATAATGAAGCATGGCGGTGACTCAGTGATACCTATAGTGAGGCATGATAGTGGCTCAGTGATATTTATAATAAAGTATGGAGGTGATTCAGTGATACCTATAGTGAGGCATGATGGTGGCTCAGTGATATTTATAATGAAGCATGGCAGTGATTCAGTGATACCTATAGTGAGGCATTATAGTGGCTCAGTGATATTTATAATAAAGTATGGAGGTGATTCAGTGATACCTATAGTAAGGCATGATGGTGGCTCAGTGATATTTATAATAAAGTATGGCGGTGACTCAGTGAAACCTATAGTGAAGCATGGAGATGGCTCAGTGATGCCTATAGTGACAATTTAGTAACTGTACATTTGACTCCTCTGTAATGTCATAAAGTTTTAATACAGAATAACACTATCGCATGTAATGTCATCCTTTTGTTTCCTTTGTTTTGTAGCTTCTAAAATTTCCTTCTAAAGATTGCCCCCGATTCTATGAACTAATGAAGGAGACCATTCAGCTGCCGGAGTATCAGAATAGGATGGATGCCTGGAAGGTGCTGTAAACGAGTAGAAGTGTTCTCGCCATGTTTGTTTCTGTGCCAAGCGGTTTGTAGTTATTTCTTTAACCCCCCCCATAACCTGTATAATCTTTATACTTTGAGCGCCACCTAGTGGTGGACGTCAGAAGTCAGAGTTTTTGAATTTTGTAAATAGAAGCAGAACATTTATACACCTGTAATTTCCTCCATCGTTCAGCATATTCTTTTTATTTAGGACTTCATTGCACGGATAGCAAATGTCACCGGTTATAGCGTGGAGCAAGCGGTCCCTCGACGAGTGTGGAAAGTGTACGACACGTTATTCTGTCAGGTAAGGACTGAATTATGTTTTCTTATTTATTCACAATGGTTGTATGGGTCTTGGAACAAGAATAAAAATGACACCTCTGTTGTAGTAATCCGATGTTCTAGGGCTGAGAAATCAAGCTTTAAAGCTGCATGCAAATTAGCCTATAAGTGTATTGGGGGCGTGTCATTACACTCAACCCGCCTCCAGTGCACTTCCAGATTAATTTGCATGTGGCTTCAAAGCTTGATTTCTCAGCACTGGTACATCGGATTACTACAAGAGAAGTGTCATTTTTATTCTTGTTAAAGGACCTATATGATCATCCCAATAGTTTGATTGTGTAAATTTAATACTCTCATTCTACACAATCCTTTCTTTTAATGTTTTGTTCTATGTATAAATGTCCGGATTGCAGAAGTCCCACAATTTCAGTCTACCTGCATGGGCCACACCAGACGTGCTGGAAACTTTGGAAGAGATCACCGCTTTTGATATTAAAGCCCATATGGCCCTGCATAAACCCACCGAGAAAGCCAGGCTCACCGGAGGTAGGGGCCCTTTAATACATTAAATTCCATAATCAATCAATGACTCTTTACTGACTCCTAGTGGTTATCTAGTATATTATGCTAATGGTAATCTGTCAGTTGATTGTCTAGTATAGTCATGGCGAACCTTTTACAGGCCGAGTGCCCAAACTGTAGCCCTAAACCCATTTTTTTTTCCGAAGTGCCAACCAATCCTGTTATGTAAATAATTGATTGTAACCTTACCTTTGCAGTCTTCTCTCCAGCAGGGGGCATCACGCTCATGCTTACCACACATTGAAGCTGAGCCCCTGCCCTTTCCAGACACAGCAGTTGGATTGATCTTTCTGGAAAAAATTGCAGCATATTAGACAGAGATTTCACCCTGTAATCCACATCTACATTGCAAAGTCGGAACATCCTGAAATCCCATAAACACGTACGAGTTGCTCCCCTCCCCTTCATTGTGTAGTTATGTCCCCCTTCCTGGTAAACATGTCCCCCATCCTGATATATATTTCCTACATTCTGGTATATTTGTCCCCATCATGGCGCCATTCCTGGTAAATGTCCTCAATTCTGGTAAATGTACCCCATCCTGGTAAATTTACCCCATCCTGGTAAATGTATCCCATCAATGTAAATGTATCCCATCCTGGCATGTTCCCCCATCCTGATAAAGGTCACCCTTCCTGCTAAATGTTCCTCATCCTGGCATTTTTCCCTCATCCTTTCATGTTTCCCCCCCATCCTTTCATGTTTCCCCCCCATCCTGGTAAATGTATCCCCCCATCCTGGTAAATGTACCCCTTCCTGCTAAATGTACCCCATCCTGGCATGTTTCCCCCCATCCTTGCATGTTTCCCCCATCCTTGCAGTCATGTTTCCCCCCATCCTTGCAGTCATGTTTCCCCCATCCTTGCAGTCATGTTGCCCCCCATCCTTGTAGTCATGTTGCCCCCCATCCTTGCAGTCATGTTTCCCCCCCATCCTTGCAGTCATGTTTACCCCCCATCCTTGCAGTCATGTTTCCCCCCCATCCTTGCAGTCATGTTTCCCTCAATCCTTGCAGCCATGTTTCCCCCTATCCTTGCATGTTTTCCCCCATCCTTGCAGTCATGTTTCCCCCCATCCTTGCAGCCATGTTTCCCCCCTCCTTGCATGTTTCCCCCATCCTTGCAGTCATGTTTCCCCCCATCCTTGCACCCATGTTTCCCCCATCCTTGCAGCCATGTTTCCCCCATCCTTGCAGCCATGTTTCCCTCCATCTTTGCACGTTTCCCCATCTTTGCACATTTCCTCCATCCTTGCAGCCCTGTTTGCCCCGTGCTCTGTATGCCCCGTGCTCTCCATGTTTGCCCCGTGCTCTCCATGTATGCCCCGTGCTCTCCATGTATGCCCCGTGCTCTGTATGTTTGCCCTGTGCTCTGTATGTTTGCCCCGAGCTCTGTATGTCTGCCCGTGCTCTGTATGTATGCCCCGTGCTCTGTATGTTTGCCCCGTGCTCTGTATGTTTGCCCCGTGCTCTGTATGTATGCCCCGTGCTCTGTATGTATGCCCCGTGCTCTGTATGTTTGCCCTGTGCTCTGTACGTATGCCCCGTGCTCTGTATGTTTGCCCCGTGCTCTGTACGTTTGCCCCGTGCTCTGTATGTATGCCCCGTGCTCTGTATGTTTGCCCCGTGCTCTTTATGTATGCCCCGTGCTCTGTATGTTTGCCCCGTGCTCTGTATGTTTGCCCCGTGCTCTGTATGTTTGCTCCGTGCTCTGTATGTTTGCCCCGTGCTCTGTATGTATGCCCCGTGCTCTGTATATATGCCTTGTGCTCTACATGCCCCGTGCTCTGTATATATGCCCTGTGCTCTACATGCCCCGTGCTCTGTATATATGCCCTGTGCTCTACATGCCCCGTGCTCTGTATATATGCCCTGTGCTCTACATGCCCCGTGCTCTGTATGTATGCCCCGTGCTCTGTATGTTTGCCCCGTGCTCTGTATGTTTGCCCCGTGCTCTGTATGTATGCCCCGTGCTCTGTATGTTTGCCCCGTGCTCTGTATGTATGCCCAGTGCTCTGTATGTTTGCCCCGTGCTCTGTATGTTTGCCCCGTGCTCTGTATGTATGCCCAGTGCTCTGTATGTATGCCCAGTGCTCTGTTTGTTTGCCCCGTGCTCTGTATGTATGCCCAGTGCTCTCTATCTATGCCCCGTGTTCTGTATGTTTGCCCCGTGCTCTCCATGTTTGCCCCGTGTTCTCCATGTTTGCCCCATGCTCTCCATGCCCCGTGCTGGCACTGTTCCCCACAACTTGGCACAGCCGCACACAGCTTTTAAAAATAATTAAAAAAAAACTTACCTTCCAGCACTCGCTCTTCCACTGCACGCCGCTGGGTCCTTCAGTTCCCGCACGGCCACAAGACGCCGGCGCCGCCTACTGACGCTCCTCCGTCTCCTAGTCAACAGGCCTGCAGTCTGGGAGAGGAGGAGTGTCAGAGCGAAAAGAAATGTCTCCTCTGCTAAACACCACTTTGAGCTGCTGGCGCGATCACACCAGCAGATCAAAGTGGCTCACAGTGTGGTGACAGCGCGCGTGCCAGCAAAAAGGGCTCTGCGTGCCCAGTCTGGCACGCGTGCCATAGGTTCGCCATCAGTGGTCTAGTAAAATACTAATGTTATCTTTAATTAGAGTTTAAGCAGACCTTTCAGGATCAGTAAGTTTTATTGCTCTACCTTATCCTGTTATCTTATTGTAAGCTCTGTAAAAGTGTGAGGAAGTAACTAGTCAAGCATAAATACAAACTGCATATGGCACTTAAGCTATGTGCGCATGCTGCGTTTTTTTTTTGACGCTGCGATTTTGGACGCTAAAAACGCACAAAAATGCATAAAAACGCACCCACGGCAAAAACGCGCAAGAAACGCACCGATAAAAACGCATGAGTTTTTACCGCGTTTTGGTGCGTTTTTGATCTTTGCGTTTTTCTGCATTTTTCCAATGCATTGTATGGGGGGAAAACGCAGGAAAGAATTGACATGTCCATTTTTTTTTTCAGCTAAAAAACGCAGCTTAAAAAAAAATTGTGTGCGGACAGCAAAAATGAAAACTGGGGAAGCAAAGTCATGCAGTTTTGAGCCCAAAAAATGCACCCGAAAAACGCCGCAAAAAATGCAATGTGCGCACATAGCCTTAAAAGGGATTCTGTCAGCTGATTTTCGGTACAATACTAATGTTATCATTAAATAAGGCTTAAGGAGACCTTTCAGGATCAGTAACTTTTATTGCTGTCCCTTTTTCCTGTTATCTTGTTGTAAGCTCCTTAGAATTCAGTGTGACTAGTAAATAGTCAAACATATGTAAATACAAACTGTATATTCACTGATCCCCACTCAGATCTCTCAGTGCAGGAATCAGTGATACCCATACTCCCTCCCACCTCTCAGCAGTGATAGTGTATGCACTAGGGAACAGTGAATATGCAAATTGTATTTACTACATACACTGGATTAGTGTGCACAATAGACTGAATTCTATGGAGCTTACAGCAAGATAACAGGATAAGGTAGAGCAATAACACTTACTGATCCTGAAAGGTCTCCTTAAGCCTTATTTAAAGATAACATTAGTATTGTACCGAAAATCAGCTGACAGATTCCCTTTAATACATTCAGTTTCAATCAATCAAAGACTCTTTACTGACCCCTAGTGGTTATCTATTGTGTTTTGCTTACTAATAGTAATAGTCATAAATAATGAATCAGTCTTCAGGTCCCGAGACATAATAATCTATAGCTGACGTCTTAGTGAGTCACAGTATAATGTAGAATAGTATCCACCAGTTGCAGCACTACAAATCCCAGCATTCTCAGCCAGATTATGTTCATATTGTTTTGCTACCGTTAAGCACTTGTCCATTATGAAAGTGTTATCGTCCAAGACTGCACTTGACATCTCCTTCCCGTCTCCTCAGAAGCTCAGGATGGTGATCTGTCCTGTCCTCCTTACTTTACACTGCAGCGTGTGTGTAAGCAAAAACATCACAAGTCACCGTACAGTCTGGTGACAAACTACAGCGCCAGAAAAGGGTCATAGATTCTGCAATTAAATATCAATTTCTCAAAGTTCAGTTCTGATTTGGAAATGTAATCTTTTTTTTTTAGGGATTCTTGTGGATGCCATACTTCGGAATTTCACAGAAGCCATTAAGAAAGCTTCACCGCTAAAAATGGTGATGTACTCAGCGGTAAGAATACAATATAAATGTGAGATTGGGTATTACACCGCTTCTCCTTAGGGTCCTTGCCCCACATACACATAAGACGGTAACTGCAAAGAAGAAAGCTGTTATTTGTGTGGTCTACTATAATCAGTGTTGTAATTAGACGTCAATGCAGCCTGGTGCAAAATTTGGACCTGGGCCCCTACCCCCCTCTGCATGTTGGTTAGATGTATGTATGTGTATGTATACATTTAGCATTCTACATCATACATACAAGTTGCCCTAGCCAACATAATGTTGTAATGTACCCCATCTTGGACTCCTTCCTGATATATAAATAAATATATATATACTAGCTGTACTACCCGGCTTCGCCCGGGTTAATAACTGCTGTTAACAAAATAGAACGTATTAACAAAAATGTATTCTGCACACAAACACCACACAACAAATAGATAGAAATGTAATTATGAAGAAAAAACAAAAAGCAGCACCAAATGTGCACTACAGCACTAAACATTCCAAACTGTACTTATTTTAAAAATTTTGAGATTTTTGTCAAAAAATTGCAATTTCTTGAGCTGCTTCGCCACGTCACGGCAAATCTCATTTGAAGCAGTCCTACACTAAAATATTTTTATAAAATGTGCCATACGGCCTCACATATGAATAGTAGAACTGCTCTTAGCAGCACTCACCTGGTCTATTTCAATCCCGTACCCATGACTGAGTCATGGCTGTGGGCGGGACAGGTCCAAGCAAATGCTGCATGAAGTAAATAGCCTGTGGACAAGGCCTGATGACAATGTGAACAGTCACCAACCGCCAAAATCCAGACAGATGGAATACATCCCAAATTGGGGTGCAAAGCAAGGTGGAGGTCAACCACCGACCAATTCAATGAAGAAAAAACAAAAAGCAGCACCAAATGTGCACTACAGCACTAAACATTCCAAACTGTACTTATTTTAAAAATTTTTTTTTTTTTTTTTGCTTGGACCTGTCCCGCCCACAGCCATGACTCAGTCATGGGTACGGGATTGAAATAGACCAGGTGAGTGCTGCTAAGAGCAGTTCTACTATTCATATGTGAGGCCGTATGGCACATTTTATAAAAATATTTTAGTGTAGGACTGCTTCAAATGAGATTTGCCGTGACGTGGCGAGGCAGCTCAAGAAATTGCAATTTTTTGCCAAAAATCTCAAAATTTTTAAAATAAGTACAGTTTGGAATGTTTAGTGCTGTAGTGCACATTTGGTGCTGCTTTTTTGTTTTTTCTTCATAGAAATGTAATTATGTCTGTCTCCCCCTCTGTATATATATCTCTCTGTCTCTCTCTCTCTCTCTGTCTGTCTCTTTCCCTGTCTGCCTCTGTCTCTTTCTCCGTCTGTCTCAATCTCTTTCCCTTTCTGTCTATCTATCTCTTTCCCTGTCTGTCTATCTATCTATCTCTGTCACTTTCCCTGTCTGTCCCTTTCCCTCTCGATCCCTGTCTGTCGCTTTCCCTGTCTCTTTCCCGGTGTCTGTCTCTTTACCTGTCTCTTTCCCTGTCTGTCTGTTTCCCTGTGTCTGTCTCTTTACCTGTCTGTGTCTGTCTCTTAACCTCTCTCTCTTTCCTTCTCTTTCCCTGTCAGTCTGTCTCTTTGTGTCTGTCTCTTACCCTGTCTATGTCTGTTTCTTACCCTGTCTGTGGCTGCCTCTTTCCCTGTCTGTGTCTGTCTCCGTCCCTGGCTGCATTGTGACACGCACACATTCCATTTAAGGGCGTGGCCGCACAATCTTCTGAAGTTCTGGCTGCACTGTGCCTCCCAGCTCCATTCGCTTTAATGGAGGCAGTTTTTTTGGCGAATAACTGTAAAGCGCGGGGGTTAAAATTTCCCCTCAAAACATAGCCTATGACGCTCTCGGGGTCCAGACGTGTGAGTGTGCAAAATTTTGTGGCTGTAGCTGCGACGGTGCAGATGCCAATCCCGGACATACACACATACACACACACACACACACACACACACACACACACACACACACACACACACACACACACACACACACTCAGCTTTATATATTAGATTCCATCCTGGGCTCCTTCCTGGTAAATGTTAATATTTCCACCATCCAAGTATATTTGCCCCCCATCCTGGTATATACGCCCCCTCCTGGGTATATATGTTCCCTTCCTGGTACATACGGTCACCCTCCTTGTATATACTATCCCCCTCCTGGGCCCATCATGGTATATATGTCCCCCCATATTGATATATATATATATATATATCCCCTTTCTGGTATATACTATCACCCTCCTGGGCCCCTCTCTGTATATACTGTCCCCCTTTTGATATATATGTTTCCTCCCTGATATATATGTACCCTCCTTGTAAATATGCCTCCGTTCTAACGCCAAAAAAACCAAAAACATTGTACTCACCCTCTCTGCCTCCCACGGCATACTTCTGTGTAGCAAGTGCACAGTGGCCACCAGGTTTCATTTTTCATTGGCACCCGTGCTATTGCAACACATCACGTCACTGTCATGTGGCGCTGTCAGTCACTAGGACGCCAATAAATGCTGCTGGTCACTGCTTGGCTGGCAGTGTGTATCGCAGTGCAGGGACCCGACAAGTCTCTGAACCGCGATACATTTCAGCTCTCGGATGCACATCCAGCTGAAGCAGGGGCTGGGGTCGGCGGGCTCCCTGCTCCCCCAGGCTCGGTCGCAGTCACGATCCCCTGAACAAAGACGCATTGTACACACCTTGGTGAGCTTTTGCATACTAACACAAGGACCTTTATTTTAAGCACGATAGCACCATCCTAGCATTGCAAGGAGCACTGGGCGTTTATAATGGAATCCATCCCCCGTATGCAGCATGTCACATCTTTGAATTTTACAAGGAAAGCGATGGGTAAGTTTCAAAATATTTCCATTTTTTTGGGTACCTAGTCACAAACTGCAATACAGACCTACATGTGCACAAAAGTATATCAGAGCACAGGAATAATGCACACAGTGCTGTCACAGTACAGGGATAATACACACAGTGATGTCACAGTACAGGGATAATGCACACAGGGATGTCACAGTACATAGATAATACACACAGTGATGTCACATCACAGGGATAATGCACACAGCGATGTCACAGTACAGGGATAATGCACACAGGGATGTCACAGTACAGGGATAATACACACACAGTAATGTGACAGTACAGGGATAATACACACACAGTAATGTCACAGTACAGGGATAATACACACAGTGATGTCACAGTGCAGGGATTATACACACAGTGATGTCACAGTACAGGGATAATACACACAGTGATGTCACAGTACAGGGATAACACACACAGTGATGTCGCAGTACAGGGATAACACACACAGTGATGTCACAGTACAGGGATAATACACACAGTGATGTCGCAGTACAGGGATAATACACACAGTGATGTCACAGTGCAGGGATAATACACACAGTGATGTCACAGTGCAGGGATAATACACACAGTGATGTCACAGTGCAGGGATTATACACACAGTGATGTCACAGTACAGGGATAATACACACAGTGATGTCACAGTACAGGGATAACACACACAGTGATGTCGCAGTACAGGGATAATACACACAGTGATGTCACAGTACAGGGATAATACACACAGTGATGTCGCAGTACAGGGATAATACACACAGTGATGTCGCAGTACAGGGATAATACACACAGTGATGTCGCAGTACAGGGATAATACACACAGTGATGTCACAGTACAGGGATAATACACACAGTGATGTCGCAGTACAGGGATAACACACACAGTGATGTCGCAGTACAGAGATAATACCCACAGTGATGTCACAGTATAGGGATAACACACACACAGTGATGTCACAGTACAGAGATAATACACACAGTGATGTCACCGTACAGCGATAATACATACAGTGATGTCACAGTACAGGGATAACACACAGTGATGTCACAGTACAGGGATAATACACACAGTGATGTCACAGTACAAGGATAATGCACACAGTGATGTCACTGTACAGGGATAACACACACAGTGATGTCACAGTACAGGGATAATACACACAGTGATGTCACAGTACAGGGATAATACACACAGTGATGTCACAGTACAGGGATAATACACACAGTGATGTCGCAGTACAGGGATAACACACACAGTGATGTCGCAGTACAGAGATAATACCCACAGTGATGTCACAGTATAGGGATAACACACACACAGTGATGTCACAGTACAGAGATAATACACACAGTGATGTCACAGTACAGCGATAATACATACAGTGATGTCACAGTACAGGGATAATACACACAGTGATGTCGCAGTACAGGGATAATACACACAGTGATGTCGCAGTACAGGGATAATACACACAGTGATGTCGCAGTACAGGGATAATACACACAGTGATGTCACAGTACAGGGATAATACACACAGTGATGTCGCAGTACAGGGATAACACACACAGTGATGTCGCAGTACAGAGTTAATACCCACAGTGATGTCACAGTATAGGGATAACACACACACAGTGATGTTACAGTACAGAGATAATACACACAGTGATGTCACCGTACAGCGATAATACATACAGTGATGTCACAGTACAGGGATAACACACAGTGATGTCACAGTACAGGGATAATACACACAGTGATGTCACAGTACAGGGATAATACACACAGTGATGTCACAGTACAGAGATAATACACACAGTGATGTCACCGTACAGCGATAATACATACAGTGATGTCACAGTACAGGGATAACACACAGTGATGTCACAGTACAGGGATAATACACACAGTGATGTCACAGTACAAGGATAATGCACACAGTGATGTCACTGTACAGGGATAACACACACAGTGATGTCACAGTACAGGGATAACACACAGTGATGTCACAGTACAGGGATAATACACACAGTGATGTCACAGTACAGGGATAATACACACAGTGATGTCACAGTACAGGGATAATGCACACAGGGATGTCACAGTACATTGATAACACACACAGTGATGTCACAGTACAGGGATAATACACACAGCGATGTCACAGTACAGGGGTAATGCGCACAGTGATGTCACAGTATTGCTTTAGTGTTATGAAAGAGATAACACACTGCTAATATAGGAATAATGCACATAGTGATGTCACATTAGGCTTCACTTTTATTTTCATTCTTCTGTTCCAATACACAACACTAGGAGAGTTTGCACAGTACAGGAGCAATGCACACTATGTTTATCAAATTAGTTAAAAACTGAAATGTACACATTTGGTCAGCTTCATTGTAGCCTAACCATGGAAGGTGGGTTAGAATCCAACGTGTTCCCTATGTGGTGTATGATGTAAAGACTGGCGCTTTTTTCCTCCTAGCACCTACAGTGTGGGAATGTTCTATCGGAACGAGTCACGTCGGGAGCCGTATGACTTGGTATTGCCTGGATGTACATCTCCTTGCCCACTGCGACTCTTCTCTCAAATTTTGGCACCAATTATCCCCCAAGACTGGTGGAAGGAATGCCGGATTCAGCAAAAACAGCAAAAATCAGGTAACACCGAACTGAGTGGAGCTACAAGTTAAAAAATATGCCATCGAAAGGTCCCATGAGCCCAGTAACTGGAAGCCTCTTACTATACTTTGAGTAAATCGACTTTAAAGCAGTGTGTATATACAGTGTGTCCACCGCCAATAACTTGAGAACGGCGGCAGCTATAGGCATAGAAGTGGTATCTAGGTATAGTAAAGTAGCCATGTGCTACGCAATGAAACCACCTATAGCGCCACCTGGTGGAAAACAATGGAGTTAGCATTTTTATCTCGAAAATGGAACGAGATAGAGAAAAAAAGTGAATTAAAAAATTGTAGGGCATCATCAATTCAATACGAATCGACACCTTGCATACAGAAATGTTATGATATGAAACCCCTGACCCCCCCAAAACACTGAATGCTGGTCACGCATATGGCGCTCATTTAACTGTGATGCTCAAAGTGGCCCCCATCAGCTGCAATGCACATCTGGACTCTGCACAGCATACTGTATCTCGCTGCACGTTGTGCAATATGGTAGGTGACACGTTTGCACAAGCATCTGTGATACGTCGTCGTAGGTCCTGCAATGTTGGTGGAGGGGTCGCATACACCTGCTGTTTGATGTGACCTCACAGAAAGAAGTCCAATGGGGTCAGGTCAGGTGAGCGTGGAGGCCACTCCACACAGCCACCATACCCAATGACTTGTAGGAAGGTCTCCATGAGGTATCACTTCACGTCCGCAGCCTTGCGAGTTTTACACGTTCTAATCATAGCATTTCTGTATGCAAGGTGTCGATTCGTATTGAATTGATGATGCCCTACAACTTTGAAATTCACTTTTTTTCTCTATCTCATTCCGTTTTCGAGATGAAAATGCTAACTCCGTTGTTTTCCACCAGGTGGCGCTATTGGTGGTTTCATTGCGTAGCGCATGGATACTTTACTATACCTAGACACCACTTCTATGCCTATAGCTGCAGCCGTTCTCAAGTTAATCCCGGTAGACAGGATATGGGTGGACCCACTGCATAGGAGAAAACCCAGATAACATTCAGTTTATACATTTCCAGGGTAAATAACTGAGGAAGTAATACTCCAGAATTGTAACTTGATGGATGATATAATGCAGCATGTTCCCAGCAGGCTAGGCGCTACAAAGCAACATCTGTGCCACTTACTTCTGAGCTCCGATTTAGCTGTAAATAGCCAAGCTGTATGTCTCGTATAGGTTTCATTGAAGCCTATGGCAAATGTGTCGTTTGCGACAAGCATCAAATATTCCAACACGTTTGCAAATGTAGCAGCTTGAAACGCAAAACCATAGAAAATCAGTACATGTTGCAAAGTATCATGTGACATAGCCCAAAACATTGCACACAACATTAAAGCCCATGACATTAGTATGTTCAATAGTTCTGGGCAAGAAAAAAATGACAATTTTTCTTCTCTTTGCAGATGGAACCGTTTTAGCGTTATCGATTGTAGTGGGAATTCTTTCCCTCGCAGTTGCGGCTGGTCTTTTTTGGATTTGGAAATCTCACCCAGGACAATCCCATCCATTGTTTCTCTAATACAGATGCCTAAATCGCAGTCATAATACAGCACAATTGCAATTTTCATGTGTTCGGTGTGTTTTTAATTTGTGGACTTTGGTTATTCCCTCCAATAACCAGGAAGAATGCAATAAGGAGTCTTAGGCCGGCTTCTCACTTGCGAGTTTCTCGCAGTAGAGCAATGTGAGAAAATCTCGCATTGGAATCGGACACATGTTAGTGAATGATTCAGCTCTCATCTGCGATTTTTTTCTCAGTCCAAATTGGACTGAGAAAAAAATCGCAGCATGCTGCTTTTTTGCGAGTTTCTACTGCGAGTCTCTCCAATGCAAGTCTATGGGAGCGTGTAAAAAAATCGGATGTCACGGGACGGCCCTCACACCATCCTAGTGACATCCGATTTTCTAAATACATTTCTCGCATGTTTCCTAAAACACTGGAAACGAGCGATGTCTCCCAATGTCTGTCAAGATTCTCTGTCAGTCGGTCTCTCCCTCACTCTCTATTCTCTCTCTGACGGTCTGTCACTATCTCTGTCCCTCTCTCTCTGTCCATGTCGGTCTATCCCTCTCCCCCCTCTCTCATACTCTCCGATCCCCGGCGCCGCACTGCACGGCGTTCACACTGCTCCGGCGGCTTCTCTATTGAAAAAGCCGGCAGCTCATTAATCAATCTCGTATTCACTGCTTTACCCGCCCACCGGCACCTATGATTGGTTGCGGTCAGACACGCCCCCACTCTGAGTGACAGCTGTCTCACTGCAACCAATCACAGCAGCTGGTGGGCGGGTCTATACTGTGCAGTAAAATAAATAAATAATTAAAAAAAATGGCGTGCGGTCCCCCCAATTTTAATACCAGCCAGATAAAGCCATATCGCTGAAGGCTGGTATTCTCAGGATGAGGAGCTCCACGTTATGGGGAGCCCCCCCAGCCTAACAATATCAGCCAGCAGCCGCCCAGAATTGCCGCATACAATAGATGCGACAGTTCTGGGACTGTACCCATCTCTTCCCGATTTGCCCTGGTGCGTTGGCAATCGGGGTAATAAGGAGTTAATGGTAGCAACCCATAGCTGCCACTAAATCCTAGATTAATCATTGCAGGCGTCTATGAGACACCCCCAGTGATTAACCTGTAAATTAAAGTTAATAAACACACACAGTGAAAAAATCCTTTATTTGAAATAATAAACAATAACAAAGACCCTCGTTCACCACTTTATTAAGTACGCAAAAAACCCATCCTTGTCCGACGTAATCCACGGAGGTCCCTCGAGGCTCTCAGCTCTGCTACATGAAGGTGACAGGAGCTGCAGAAGACACCGCCGCTCATGACATCTCCACGCAGCGACTGAGGTGAGTATCGCGATCAGCTGAGCTGTCACTCAGGTTACTCACGGCCACCGCTGGATCCTCCAACAGTGACAGCAAGTCGCCCGAGTGACAGCGATGAAGTCACAGGTGAGTTGCGGTCACGGGGGGATGATCCAGCTGGCCGCGGGTAACCTGAGTGATGGCAGCGCTAATCGCGCTGCTCAATTCAGTCACTCAGGGGATTAGCGGTCACCGGTGAGTGCTTCACCGGTGACCGCTAATCAGGACGCGACACAGACAGAGCCGCGGCATGACAATGAAGTCGGGTGAAGTTCACCCGAGTTCATTCTGATCGTGCGGCTCTTTCTGTGTCTGCTGTCATCTGCCATTCAGCTCTGCTACATGGCTGTCTGTGGCTGCTGTCAGCGGCCATGTAGCAGAGCTGAATGGCAGATGACAGCTGCTGAGAAAAAAAAGGAACAGACACGGATCACACACGCACTGCAATCATGAGAAAAATTAGGATTTTTGTGTACTCACCGTAAAATCTCTTTCTCTGAGTCTTCATTGGGGGACACAGGACCATGGGTTATGCTGCTGTCACTAGGAGGCTGACACTAAGTAAACATAAAAAAGTTAGCTCCTCCCTAGCAGTATACACCCCGAGCCGGAGGCGGGCTCAGATCAGTTGGTGCACAAGCAGTAGGAGGAGTACCAGAATCACCATACATAAAAACAAGTTGTAACTAAAACAATGCAGCCGTGCAAACAAGAGGTCTATGAACATAAGACCGCTGAAAAATAGCAGGCAAATGCAATTGAACAACCAAAAAACCAAGCAGGGTGGGTGCTGTGTCCCCCAATGAAGACTCAGAGAAAGAGATTTTACGGTGAGTACACAAAAATCCTACTTTCTCTATCGTTTCATTGGGGGACACAGGACCATGGGACGTCCAAAAGCAGTCCCTGGGTGGGAATACCGAAAACCCGCAGATAGGAAGAAAACAACAACCTCCCTCGGCGGGTTTGCACTATAATTGAATGCTGCCACCCTATTACAGGTGTGCAACTGCTGCCTGCAAGACCTTTCTCCCAAAACTAGCATCTGCCGATGCTTGGGTGTGAACCTGGTAGAACCTAGTAAAGGTGTGCAGGCTAGACCAGGTGGCGGCCTTGCAGACCTGGTCGGCCGACGCCTGATGCCTAATCGCCCAAGAGGCTCCCACTGCACGGGTAGAGTGCGCCCTTACCCCCCGCGGCGGAGACTTATCCCGAATCCGATAGGCCTCTGATATGGCGGAACGGATCCATCTGGCAATTGTGGCGTTGGATGCCGATTCACCCCTCTTGGGACCAGAAGGGAGGACAAACAGACCATCTGACTTACGGAACGGCGCGGTTCTGGAGACATAAATTCTAAGTGCACGCACTAGGTCCAGGGTGTGCAAGGACCTCTCCAAGTTGTGAGAGGGGCAGGACAGAAGGACGGAAGAACGATTTCTTCGTTAAGATGGAACGGGGAGACCACCTTTGGGAGAAAAACGGGATCTGGCCGGAGAACCGCTTTGTCCTGGTGAAAAATCAAAAAGGGGGAACGACAAGAGAGAGCTGCCAGCTCTGACGTCCTGCGAATAGAAGTGATGGCAACGAGAAACACCACCTTCCAAGACAGGTAAGAAAGGGAAGATTCTCGCAAGGGCTCGAATGGGGGGCCCTGAAGTGACCCTAGGACTAGATTAAGGTCCCACGGCTCTAGAGGCCGACGGTATGGCGGTGCCAGGTGAGCCACTCCCTGGATGAAGGTCTTAACCTGTGAACGAGCGGCCAGTGGCTTCTGAAACAGGATTGATAACGCCGATATCTGGCCCTTTAGTGTTGCGAGCGAGAGACCCGCATCTAGGCCTGACTGCAAGAATGCCAATAGGGAAGGAAGGGAGAAGGCGAGAGGAGAAGAAATATTATGCTCTTCACACCACCTGAAGAAAACTTTCCACTTGCGGTAATAAATTTTTGATGAAGATGGCTTCCTGGCCCTAATCATTGTCTGAATCACTCTTGAGGAAAAACCAGCCTTAGCTAGAACCCAGGATTCAATGGCCAGGCCGTCAAATTTAGGACCTGTGAGTTCTGATGGAAAAGAGGTCCCTGCTGCAGGAGATCTGGACGGTCTGGAAGGCGCCACGGAGCGTCTGCGAGGAGCTGAGTTAGTTCCGCGAACCATGCTCGCCTGGGCCAGTCCGGAGCCACTAGGATGACCGGTATTCCTTCCGCCTTGATCTTCTTGAGGACCCTCGGAATTAGAGGGAGCGGAGGGAAGATGTACGGGAGACTGAACTGGCTCCATGACATGGTGAGGGCGTCGACTCCTAAAGCCAAGCGGTCGCGGCACCGCGCTACAAATTGCGGAACCTGACGGTTGAACCGGGAGGCCATTAGGTCCACGTCCGGAACTCCCCATCTGTCGCAGATCTGGTTGAAGACTTCCCGGTTGAGGGACCATTCTCCGGAGGCAAGGTCTTCCCTGCTGAGGAAGTCCGCCGCCCAATTGTCCACGCCTGGGATGTGTACCGCTGAGATCAGGGAGTGATGACACTCGGCCCAGTGCAAAATCTTCTTGACTTCTCGCATCGCCCCGACACTTCTTGTGCCGCCTTGGTGGTTGATGTACGCCACCGCCATCGCATTGTCCGACTGGATCCTGACCGGGCAACCCTGTACTAGGTGCCGAAACTGCTGCAAGGCTAGCCGGATGGCTCTTATCTCCAAAATGTTGATCTGGAGACAACTCTCCCTCGGTGACCATCGGCCCTGCACTGTGTGATGCCGAAACACTGCTCCCCAGCCCTGGAGACTGGCGTCGGTGGTCACTATCTTCCAGTGGAGCGGGAGGAAAGACCTGCCTGATGCGAGGTTGCGTTGATTGAGCCACCAACGGAGGGAGTGGCGGGTCTCCGGCGAAAGATGAAACCTGCGGTCCAGAGAAAAGGGAGATCTGTCCCACTTCCTTAGCAAGGCCAGCTGGAGGGGCCGGAGATGGAACTGTGCAAAGGGTACCGCTTCCATCGCCGCCACCATACGACCGAGGACTCGCATGCCGAACCTGATGGAAACTTGGCGCTGACGCCGGAGAGCGCGGAGGCCTCGTTGTAGGGAGGACATCTTTTCCTGTGTGAGGAAAACTCGCCCTTGGATGGTATCGAATACCATGCCTAAAAAGGTGATCCGACGGGCCGGGGTCAGAGAGGACTTCTTCCGATTTATCAGCCACCCTAACCGTGAAAGGGTGTCGATCGTGACCTGAACCCCAAGACGACAGTCCTCGAAGGAAGAGCCCTTTATCAACATATCGTCCAAGTACGGGATGACCATGACACCCCTGGAATGCAGGACGGACATGGCAGCAGCCATGATCTTCGTAAAGACCCTGGGTGCGGATGCGAGGCCGAAGGGAAGAGCCGTGAACTGGAAGTGATCTTCCGCTATCGCAAAGCGGAGGAACTGTTGGTGAGAGGTGGCTATCGGGACGTGAAGATAGGCGTCTTGAATATCCAGCGATGCCAGGAATTCGCCTACCTCCATGGACGCGATGACGGACCGGAGTGACTCCATGCGAAACGGCCGAGGCCTCACCAACCTGTTTAGAAGCTTTAGGTCGAGGACGGGACGGACAGAGCCGTCCTTTTTGGGGACCACGAAAAGGTTGGAATAGAACCCCTTGAAACGCTCTGCGGGAGGGACTGGTACCACGACTCCGGCTCGGAGGAGGGAGTCTATGGAGTGAAAGCACGCGCGAGCCCGCGCGGGAGACTCGGGAGGGCGAGATAGGAAAAAACGTCTCGGTGGCTTTGCGTCGAATTCTATTTTGTAGCCTGATGTGATGATCTCTCTGACCCAGGCATCGGCGGTCAGGGGGATCCACACATGCTGAAAACGAGACAGACGCCCTCCCACAAGTCTGGCGTTGTTGCGCGCCGACCGCGAGTCACTTGGAGGAACGTCGGCGGTAACCAGAAGAGGATCTCGTGGATTGGCGGGGGTGTGAACGCCAGGCGGGATTGGTCTTGAATGACGGGGTCTTCCTGTCTCTCGGAGGAGAGCGGCTTTTCCGCGGCTGGGGATTGGAGTTGAAGCTGCGAAAGGGCCGGAAACGAGCGGTGGGGCGCCGATTCTGGAAGCGCTTGGGGCGCAATTGGGGGAGAGATGTACTCTTTCCTCCCGTTGCATTGGAGATCAACTGGTCCAGCCTATCTCCGAAGAGACGCTCCCCTAGGAAGGGCAGGGAAGTTAGTGACTTCTTAGAGGCCGCATCCGCGTTCCAGGACCGGAGCCAAAGGGCTCGACGGATGGCCACATTGTTGCTGGTGGCCTGGGTCGCACAACTTGCAGACGCCAGGGCTGCATTGAGCAAGTACTCACCCGCGAGAAAAATCTGCGAGGCGATGGGAACCAGGTCCGGATTGGCAGGAATGGCGCGGAGACCGCAGCGTAGCGTGTCCGCCCAGGACATCAGGGCCTTCGCAACCCAAACCGAGGCAAAGGCCGGAGAGAGGGATGTGCCCGCTGCCTCGAAGGCGGAACGGGCCAACCTGTCAATAGTACGGTCCGTAGGGTCCTTGAGAGACGTACCGTTAGTGAGTGGAAGGACTGTGTGAGAAGACAGGCGGGAGATTGGGGGGTCGACCACAGGGGAGCCTGCCCAATCCTTTCGAAGACCCTCAGGAAAGGGATAATGCAAATCGATGGACTTACCGCTGGTAAATACCCTGTCCGGCTGTTGCCTGTGGCTGCGCAGTAACTCAGCGAATTCTGGATGTCCGCTGAATGTGTTCTGGGCCCGCTTCACCCGCTTAAACGAGACCTGGGTGCTCTGGGAGGAGACGGGGTCCACCTGTACCTTCAAGGTCTGGTTCACTGCTTCTATCAGGCTATTCACCATGCGCCGAATATCAGCCGCCTGCTCTGAGTCCTGCAGGGGTGCCGCATCGGAATCATCATCGGAGCAGTCAGAAGCCTCCCTGGAGGACTGACGGTCTGGACCTGGGGATGAAGGTGAAACCTGGGAAGAGTCTGAGGACGAGACCTGGCGGGTCCGTTTTTGAGCAGCAGAGGAGGACCCTGCAACGGGGCTCACCTGCTCCGGAGGCGATTGCGCCGGGTCTGCGGGAATCTGGGCGAGCGACGGCAGCAGGCGCAGAGCTTGCGCGATGGTCCGAGAAGCCTCAGAGAGGGAATCTACGGACTGGGACAGGGACGCTAGCCAGTCGGGGGGGGGCGGGACGCAGGGCCCTGCAGCATATGGCGCTGTGGCGTCTGCGATATCAGAAGCGTCGGCCGCAGAGTCCTGCGGAGGCTGCGCGTCTGTAGAACAGACGGAGCATAGTGGGGCGTCCTGACCCTGGGAAAATTTGGACTTGCAGGAGGAGCATGCAAAAAATAGTGCAAAGGGGGCCTGCTTGGATTGGGTGGGCTTAGCCTTAGGCATGGTGAAAACAGGCACTCTCCCTGGTGGCTGCTAGGAAGGAGACAGGAGAGGGTTAACTCGTCCCTAAACTCAGAGAATGCTACCTAGTGAGGGCTACTCCTTAGGAGCAGAGCTTACCCAGGTCCTGCGTGCTGCCCACCAGTCCAGAAGTGGAGTCCAGGAGTGAGCTGGCCAGAAGAGTCAGAACGCCGGCGCGCTGCAGCCTCAGGGGACCAGAGGCAGGCTAAAATGGCGAGGGGACGCTGGAGGAGGCTGGGGGAGGAGCAGGATTCCGGCGCGAAAACCCGGAGGATTCACAGCCCCCACCATCAGCCAGGAGGCAGAGCAGTGGGAGGATACAGAAGGAGACGACCGGCGGCCAATAGCGCTGCAGCGGGGGCGTGGCTAGGACGCAGGAGCGACTAGGCCGAGACCGGGGACTAAATTTATGGAGAGGGCCGGGGGAAAGTGCAGGAAAGGTCGGTCCTACCTGCAATCGGCGGCGCCGGCCCAGCGATGGATGCGGTGCAGGCAGGGCTCCCTGGCCCTGCCTGTGTACAGCGCTGCTCGTCCAGGAAGGCTCCGGGGGAAGAGCGTGCTGAGGCAGGGTAGTGGACATCATGATGGGGGTAGATCAGCCCCCTATCAGGAGAAGGCAGCGTGACAGGGCCCCATCTATTACACACGCTGCGGAGGTTCCATCCCTGCTGTACTCCCCTGTACGCCCTTTGGGGTGATACCGCAGGGCGAATCAGAGGTGCCCACAAAACAACCTGCCCACACGCGCACCCCCGGGAGTGGTACCACGGGGACGGACGGGGGAGAGGGCCCGAAGTCTCAAGCCCCTGCGACCCTGGGGAGTGGTACCCACAGGGCTGCGGAGGATGAGTGAAGAGAAAACCTGCAGAGAAAAAGACGACAGGTATGAGAGCGATGAGCGGCGCCGAAATAAAAGAAATAAGTGCAAAAACATACATGGCTGAGGGGGGCCGAGACGGCCCACATCAGCCTCCTACGACACTAAGCTAAAACTGATCTGAGCCCGCCTCCGGCTCGGGGTGTATACTGCTAGGGAGGAGCTAACTTTTTTATGTTTACTAAGTGTCAGCCTCCTAGTGACAGCAGCATAACCCATGGTCCTGTGTCCCCCAATGAAACGATAGAGAAATCTCAGGATCGCAGTGCAGTTGCATTACACTCTGACCTAACGTGAACTAAAATCAGCCGAGTTTTTTTCAGGCAAGTCGGACCGATTTTACTCACATAGATGTGTTTCCAGCCTTAAAGGAGTGATCTGGCTCCCCTCACTTCTGCATATGATAGCATGTGTGGATTGCCGCTGGCAGCGATCGCCCACCCTGTCCTATGCAGTGCAAAACTAGTGCAGGCTACCCATAATATAGCTGTAGATGTGACAGTACCACTCCGCTCCTGTGAAAATGAACAGTGGTGGAGTCCCCCTTTAAATTGTCAGCTAACCCTACTATGGTCCGTTGGTTATTTTATATAAGCAAGAAATTCTAGACTGGAAAATACCCTTTAAGAAGAAGTGGAAAGCATCAGGACATTGCAAAATGTACACATGGAGATGGGATGTGTAATGCTAAGAAAGTTACTCTCTGTATATGATGTTTGGGTAAAGTAATTCTCCTTTGGTAACAATTTAGAGAAAAACAAATGAATTTCAATAAATTTTGCATTGTTTACTTTCTTCAGCCAAAGAAGGGAATTTTGTTTACTTACCGTAAATTCCTTTTCTTCTAGCTCCTATTGGGAGACCCAGATAATTGGGTGTATAGCTTCTGCCTCCGGAGGCCACACAAAGTATTACACTTTAAAAAGTGTAACCCCTCCCCTCTGCCTATACACCCTCCCGTGCATCACGGGCTCCTCAGTTTTGGTGCAAAAGCAGGAAGGAGGAAACTTATAAATTGGTCTAAGGTAAATTCAATCCGAAGGATGTTCGGAGAACTGAAAACCATGAACCAAAAGAACAATTCAACATGAACAACATGTGTACACAAAAGAACAAACAGCCCGAAGGGACAGGGGCGGGTGCTGGGTCTCCCAATAGGAGCTAGAAAAAAAGGCATTTACGGTAAGTAAACAAAATTCCCTTCTTCTTTGTCGCTCCATTGGGAGACCCAGACAATTGGGATGTCCAAAAGCAATCCCTGGGTGGGTAAAAGAATACCTCGATAAAAAGAGCCGAAAAACGGCCCCCTCTTACAGGTGAGCAACTGCCGCCTGAAGGACTCGCCTACCTAGGCTGGCATCTGCCGAATCATCGGCATGCACCTGATAGTGTTTCGTGAAAGTGTGCAGACTCGACCAGGTAGCCGCCTGACACACCTGCCGAGCGGTAGTCTGGTGTCGCAATGCTCAGGACACCGACGGCTCTGGTAGAATGGGCCTTCAGCCCTGCAGGAATCGGAAGCCCAAAAGAACGGTATGCTTCAAGAATCGGTTCCTTGATTCACCGAGCCAAGGTTGACTTGAAAACCTGAAATCCCTTACTCTGGTCCGCGATAAGGACAAGAGCGCATCAGACCGGCGCAGGGGCGCCGTGCGAGAAATGTAGAGCCGGAGTGCTCTCACCAGATCTAATAAATGCAAATCCTTTTCACATTGGTGAACTGGATGCGGACCCAAGAGGGTAAGACGAAACGGGGATACCTTAGGGAGAAAGGCCGGGACCGGACGTAGAACCACCCTATCCTGGTGAAACACCAGGAAGGTGGCTTTGCATGACAGCTCTGCCAGCTGAGATACTCTTCTGAGTGATGTGACTGCCACTAGGAAGGCCACCCTTTGCGAAAGAAAGTGGGCAAGGCAAACGGCCAGGGAGTAAAACCCTGATCAGAGCACCCGGATAAGAAGATCCTCCAAGTCCTGTGATAGATCTTGGCGGACGTTGGTTTCCTGGCCTGTCTCATGGTGGCAATGACATCTGGAGATATCCCTGATGACGCTAGGAGCCAGGACTCAATGGCCACACAGTCAGGTTTAGAGCCGTAGAATTCCGAAGGAAATATGGCCCTTGAGGCAGCAAGTCAGGTCGGTCAGGGAGTGCCCACGGTTGACCCACCGTGAGGTGCCACAGATCCGGGTACCACGATCACCTCGGCCAGTCTGGAGCAACGAGGATGGCGCGGCGACAGTCTGACCTGATCTTGCGTAACACTCTGGCAGTAGTGCCAGAGGAGGAAATACATAAGGCAGTCGAAACTGCGACCAGTCGTGAACTAGCGCGTCTGCCGCCAGAGCTCTGTGATCCTTGGACCGAGCCATGAATGCCGGGACTTTGTTGTAGTGCTGAGACGCCATTAGATCGACGTCCGGCGTTCCCCAACGGCAACAGATCTCTAGAAACACGTGCGGGTGAAGACCATTCCCCTGTGTCCATGCCCTGGCGACTGAGAAAAATCTGCTTCCCAGTTTTCTACGCCCGGGATGTGAACTGCGGAGATGTTGGAGGCTGTGGCTTCCGCCCACAGCCGAATCTGCCGAACTGCTCGGAAGGCTTGACGACTGCGTGTGCCGCCCTGGTGGTTGATGTACGCAACTGCCTTGGCGTTGTCCGACTGAATTCGGATCTGCCTGCCGTCCAGCTACCGCTGGAACATCTTTAGGGCTAAATCCACTGCCCTTATCTCCAGAACATTTAACCGAGGGGAGGACTCTGTCGGAGTCCAGGTTCCCTGAGCCGAGTGGTGGAGGAAGACCGCTCCCCACCCTGACAGACTCGCGTCCGTCGTGACCCCAGCCCCGGCTGGGGGCCGGAAGGATTTTTCCTTCGCCCAGGAAGTGGAAAGAAGACACCACTGAAGAGAGGTTTTGCTGCAAGGGAAAGAGAGACGTTCTTGTCTAGGGACGTCGACCTCCTGTCCCATTTGCGGTGTCCGATAGAATCGGACGCAGACGAAACTGCGCAAGGGAACTGCCTCCCTTGCTGTCACCATCTTCCTGGGACAGTGCATGAGGCGCCTCAAGGGGTGACTGGGCCCGAAGGAGAGATTGCACCCCTGTCTGTAGTGAACGCTGACTATGCAGCGGAAGCTTCACTATCGCTGAGAGAGTATAAAACTCCATCCCGAGATAAGTCAGTGATTGGGTCGGTGTCAGTTTTGACCCTGGAATTTTGATGATCCACCCGAACCCCTGGAGAGTCTCCAGAGCAATGGTCAGGTTGTGTTGACATGCCACCCAGGAGGGTGTCTTGACTAGAGGATCGTCTAGGTAAGTGATCACCGAGTGGCCCTGTAGGACCGCCACCACTGCTGCCATGACCTTGGTGAAGACCCGTGGGGCTGTCGCCAGGCCGAATGGCAGTGCCACGAACTGAAGGTGTTCATCCCTGATGGCGAAACGCAGAAAGCGTTGAAGCTCGGGTGCGATCGGCACATGGAGATAAGCATCCTTGATGTCAATTGATGCTAGGAAGTCTCCTTGTGACATCGAGGCTTCAGAGTGTTCACCGCCTGAAAAAGTGCATCGGCTCACTCGGGGGGCGGAGATGTTCTGAAGAAACGAGTCGGAGGACGAGAGCAGAGCTGTATCCTGTAACCGTGAGACAGAATGTCTCTCACCCATCGGTCTTGGACTGCGGCAAGGACAAGACTGTCTAGTAACTTCATCAAATTGCTCGCCAAACAAACGGTCGCCAGAAAATGGCAAACCGGTTAAGAACTTCTTGGAAGCAGAGCCTGCCTTCCATTCACGTAGCCACATGGCCCTGCAGACTGCCACTGAATTGGTGGATGCTACCGCTGTACGGCTCGCAGAGTCCAGGAACGGCGTTCATGGCGTAGAACGAAAAAACCTACGCCTGAGAAGTGAAGGACACAACCTGCGTGGCAGAGTTATGTGCAACCGCAATAATCTCAGCCGGAGAAGCTGAGATAGCTTGGAGTGCCCTCACGGCTGCGAAGGCTGGAGCAAAAGATGCGACTATGGCTTCATAGATGGATTTCATCATAAGCGTTATTTGCCTGTCAGTGGCATTCGTGAGAGATGGACATCTGCCCCTAATACTACGGATCTAGCCGCCAGCCTAGAGACTGGAGGATCCACCCTGTGACACTGAGCCCAACCCTTAAGCACGTCAGGGGGGAAAAGGGTAACGCGTGTCAATAAGGCGCTTAGTAAGCGCTTGTCCGTCAAGTTCTGTGCTACTGGACGGCCCCTCTGGAGTTAGAGTGATCGAAACACGCACTCCTGATGAAGTCGGGGAAGGTTCCCAGCGGGCCCGCTTAGCCTATCATAGGCCGCGGTCCGTGACGGAGTTCTCACCGTGGGATCTGGGTGTTACCCCAGGATGTTGTACCGACTCAGAGGGACCCGGGAGCGATGAACTCACAGCTCCCTGGCCCTGTGGTATCGGTCTGGACTGCAAGGCTTCCAGTATCTTAGCAGACCCTCTGTCCATAGACTGAGTCCTGTGATGTGAAAGCTATTCAGAGATTTGCTGATTTCATCATGCAAACTCTGTCGCTGTCATCTGTGCAGTGCCCGTAATATAGCCGCACAAGAGGTACCGGTTGTAAAATAAGCCAGTGCCTTGGCACCCTTACTCTTTAAGAGCAGACAACAGCATGTCGTCCGCAGAGTAATCAGTGAGGGTATACAGCCAAAAACAAATAATGCTGCCGAACAGTGAGATCATATACCATATAAATAAACATATATATATATATATATATACACTGCGGCACCAAGGGGGGGACAGCACCTGAAAAACTGGTGCCCCCCAGTGCTCATTGAGGGGGAAGGAGGATACCAACGTATGCTCCAGCCCTCCCTGCCGACGTCCAGTCGGCCGTCCCGTCGTTACCCCTGACTGGCAGGCCCGAGAACGGGAGTATATGGCACTAGGCCGTAAGAGCCAGGGACTAAATTTAAAAACGCGGCCGGCAAACATGGCGCGGTCGGCGCGGTAGTCCCAGTCTCACAAACTAGTCAGCAACCGCTGCGGCGTTTGTAACACAGATGCTGCATGCACCGTCCCTCAGGGGACACAGAGTACGTTATGATGCAGGGCTCTGTCCCTGTAGTCACAAAAGTGCGGGAATCTGGTGGCCTATAGTGATCAGTGAGGGGGGGCGGAGGACAGCGAGGTGTGCTCCAGCCCTCACTGTCGGCATCATACCGACCGTCCCGCCCTTCTCCCTGACTGGCAGGCTCAGGGGCGGGAGTTTAACACACTAGGCCGCAAAAGCCGGGGACTAAAGTAAAAACCGCGGCCGGCAAACAGGCACGGTCGGCGCGGTAGTCCCAGACAAAAAATCCACACCGCAGTCGCAGCTGCGTCTGAGGCCAAGGTGCTTCATGCACCGTCCCAACGGGGACACAGAGTACCTGTAGATGTAGGGTGTCCCTGAGGATACTCCGTCTCCTGTCCGGCAGATTCCCCCAGGGGCTGCGGATGTGGCTTGTGGCCACCAGATTCTCTGCCCCGGGTCTCCCTCAGCTGCAGCCAGAAGTTGCTGAAAACATGGCTGACGGCGTTCTCTGAGGAGGAGGGAGGCGTGGGCGTAGTCACAAAAAGTGCGGGAATCTGGTGCCCCAGCGTGAGTAGTGAGGGGGGCGGAGGACAGCTCAGTGTACTCCAGCCCTCACTGTCGGCGTCATACCGACCGTCCCGCCCTTTTCCCTGACTGGCAGGCCTGGGGGCGGGAGAATCCCATGCTAGGCCGCAAAAGCCGGGGACTAAAGTTAAAACCGCGGCCGGCCGGCAGTGCACGGTCGGCGCGGTAGTCCCGGACCCATATCCACGCCGCAGTCGCTGCAGCGTCTGGGCCCAAGGTGCTTTATGCGCCGTCCCAACGGGGACACAGAGCACATTGCCCAAGAAAGTGCGGGAATCTTCCAGTGCAGCGTCCCTCCCTTCCCCTGACTGGCAGGCCCGGGGGCGGGTGTGCGGTACTAGGCCGCAGAAGCCGGGGACTAGAGTTATAAGCGCGGCCGGCAAACAAGCGCGGTCAGCGCGGTAGTCCCGGCGCACTAACACGCCCAGCAGTGCTGCAGCGTGTATGACACAAGCGCTCCATGCGCCGTCCCCAAGGGGACACAGAGTACCTCACAATAGCAGGGCCATGTCCCTGACGATACCCAGCTCCTGTCCAGCAGATTCCCCAGGGGCTGCGGAGGGAGCACGGTCCCAGTGTCTGGAGACCGATTATGGATCCCACTTCACCCAGAGCCCTGCAGGGATGGGGAAGGAAAACAGCATGTTGGCTCCTGCCTATGTTCCCGCAATGGGTACCTCAACCTTAACAGCACCGCCGACCAGAGTGGGGTGAGAAGGGAGCATGCCGGGGGCCCTATATGGGCCCACTTTTCTTCCATCCGATATAGTCAGCAGCTGCTGCTGCTGACTAAATTGTGGAGCTATGCGTGCATGTGTGCCTCCTTCGCACAAAGCATAAAAACTGAGGAGCCCGTGATGCACGAGAGGGTGTATAGCAGAGGGGAGGGGTTACACTTTTTAGTGTAATACTTTGTGTGGCCTCCGGAGGCAGAAGCTATACACCCAATTGTCTGGGTCTCCCAATGGAGTGACAAAGAAAATGAGTTAACTGAGAATCAGTCAGCGAGCTCATTGTGAAGTTTCAATGGGAGACGCTGTGGAGTGGGGTCACAGGAGGCAGGGTCTTGAGTGGGGCGATGCTGTGGGCTCGGGAGTGTCGCAGCAAGACGATGTGGGCACCATCGATCTCCAGACAGTGGATGCAACGTACTTAAGGAAAATAGCTGTAGACGCGCAGAATAAGATCTCGAAGAATCAAAATCTCAATCTGCACACAGCCATTTTTCTAAAGCCGATAGACGCCAAAGGAAATTCTCGGAAAGATCCTTGAAGGATTTCCAGTCCCACCAGCAGATCTTCCAAGTGCTCACCATTTGTGGACCTTCCTTGATCTTGACATTGGTTATTCTTGGGAATGTTTCTCTCAAATAATGAAAACCTTCAGATTCCTTGTTGTTTCCACACAATTTATCCACATTCCACCTCCTTATTTTCTCTTAATCTTCACCCACCCCTCTTTTGTGATTGACAGCTCAGACTTCAGAGTCTAAGAAGGGAGATCAAAAACCAGCAGGTGGGAAGGTGGATTCGAATGATAGGCCCTGCCCTGATTCAGTAGCACCCATGCTTTGTCTGAACATTCATCCTGCGCTGACAGTCACTTTAACAGTCAGAGTTTCGGCTCATGCTCATAACCCATGCGAGGAGCCAAAGACATCTTGTATCTGAAGTACAGCTCATAGGCTTTCATGATGAGAGCTGTCTTGATGTGTCTGAGGTTTAGGCATGTACTTTCCATTGCTATAAAAGATCTAAATCAGGGGTCTCAAACACGCGGCTCCTTGTGATCCATAGACCTAGTGATAATTGCAGCCCATGCGGTCAGCAATTTACTACAGTTTAATCATTTGCAGGGAATCTCTGCACTTTACCAACGGCAGCTGCCAGTGCATGAAGTCAGCTGCTAGCCTCTGAGTGGCTGGCAGCTGCCATTGGTAAATCGCTGACTGCACTGGCCCTTGGCATAGGACTACTATGGCCATGACACCCCGGGATGGGGACGGCCATGACCCGATGTTGTCCAAAAATTACTATATGGTGCTAATTGTAAAACTTTCTTAAAAAGGGGGGATACAATTTTAACAAAAAAGTGCACTTGTTATAATAAATGACACTGTCCTGCAAAGAATGCGGCCCCCCAAAATGTTATTCTATATGCGGCCCATATACCCAGTCAAGTTTGAGACCCCTGATCTAAATCATACATAAGTAATTAAACTGAGTAATACAAGAAAAAAATTAACTTATTTTTCAACTGCAGCATTAAAAACCATTAAAAAATGTTAATGACAAGGTGGTTCTAACAGCAAAGGAGCAGGTAAGTTGCATAAAAATCAATGCAATAGCTTATACAATCGCCAGAGGCACATTTAAAACCAGACACTATAATATTTATGAAGTGCCTAGTGAAAAATCTGACTCAAGAGGCAGATATAAATGCAGCATACAGCATTACAATAGTAAGCTTACTTGTACATTAGACAAAATTAAAAACCATGTATTATTAAACAGCATTGGCGTTCAGTGCAGGCACTCTTCCCCTAGCTTGTAAGGTCCCATGACACCTTTGCTGTTGGTGCCACCTAGTGGTTAGTTAAGTTTTAAATGGTTTTTAATATTTG
This sequence comes from Anomaloglossus baeobatrachus, assembly GCF_048569485.1. Lineage (NCBI taxonomy): Eukaryota > Metazoa > Chordata > Amphibia > Anura > Aromobatidae > Anomaloglossus > Anomaloglossus baeobatrachus. The sequence continues at coordinate 51,387,140 of NC_134363.1, read as the reverse complement.
CAATTCAAAAATAAAGATCTATAAATTTTTCCTATACAACTGTCCAATTTATGTAGGACTTGTGTTTTTGTACAGAGCCTCATTTAGCCATAGTTGTATATTTACAAGTTTTTGGTGTAGTGACTGTAGATGTAACAGGACTGTTCTGCCGCTGACGACATTTTAGCTATAAATCAGATCATATTATAGTCGTTTAGTTTTGAAAAAAACTTGCAGAATCTTTGCAACCAGATTGTACAGCATCTGCCAGCAGCATCCAGACATGTAGGTGTGCCTAGTCTAACAATTCCACTGAAGTTTTGCAACCTCAATGATGTGAGGAATTCATCCCTTTGCTTGCCTATCAATTGCAACAAAAAAAGAAGGGAATTTTGTTACTTACCGTAAATTCCTTTTCTTCTAGCTCCTATTGGGAGACCCAGACGATTGGGTGTATAGCTACTGCCTCCGGAGGCCACACAAAGCATTACACTAAAAAGTGTAAGGCCCCTCCCCTTCTGGCTATACACCCCCAGTGGGATCACTGGCTCACCAGTTTTAGTGCAAAAGCAAGAAGGAGGAAAGCCAATAACTTGGTTAAACAAATTCACTCCGAGTAACATCGGAGAACTGAAAAACCGTTCAACATGAACAACATGTGTACCCGAAAAAACCCAAAAATCCCGAAGGACAACAGGGCGGGTGCTGGGTCTCCCAATAGGAGCTAGAAGAAAAGGAATTTACGGTAAGTAACAAAATTCCCTTCTTCTTCGTCGCTCCATTGGGAGACCCAGACGATTGGGACGTCCAAAAGCTGTCCCTGGGTGGGTAAAGAAATACCTTATGTTAGAGCTGCGAAGACAGCCCTCCCCTACGGGGAGGCAACTGCCGCCTGCAGGACTCTTCTACCTAGGCTGGCGTCTGCCGAAGCATAGGTATGCACCTGATAATGTTTGGTGAAGGTGTGCAGACTCGACCAGGTAGCCGCCTGGCACACCTGTTGAGCCGTAGCCTGGTGTCTCAATGCCCAGGACGCACCCACGGCTCTGGTAGGATGGGCCTTCAGCCCTGATGGAACCGGAAGCCCAGCAGAACGGTAGGCTTCAAGAATTGGTTCTTTGATCCATCGAGCCAGGGTGGCTTTGGAAGCCTGCGACCCTTTGCGCTTACCAGCGACAAGGACAAAGAGTGCATCCGAGCGGCGCAGGGGCGCCGTGCGGGAAATGTAGATTCTGAGTGCTCTCACCAGATCCAACAAATGTAAATTCTTCTCATACCGATGAACTGCATGAGGACAAAAAGAAGGCAAAGAGATATCCTGATTAAGATGAAAAGAGGATACCACCTTCGGGAGAAACTCCTGAATGGGGCGCAGCACTACCTTGTCCTGGTGGAAGACCAGGAAAGGAGCCTTGGATGACAGCGCTGCTAGCTCAGACACTCTCCGAAGAGATGTGATCGCTACCAGAAAAGCCACTTTCTGTGATAGTCTAGAAAGTGAAACCTCCCTCAGAGGCTCGAAGGGCGTCTTCTGGAGGGCAACTAGTACCCTGTTCAGATCCCATGGATCTAACGGCCGCTTGTACGGGGGTACAATATGACAAACCCCCTGCAGGAACGTGCGCACCTTAGGAAGTTGTGCTAGACGCTTTTGAAAAAAGACGGATAGCACCGAGACCTGCCCTTTAAGGGAGCCGAGCGACAAACCTTTTTCTAACCCAGATTGCAGGAAAGAAAGAAAGGTAGGCAATGCAAAAGGCCAGGGAGACACTCCCTGAGCAGAGCACCAGGATAAGAATATCCTCCACGTTCTGTGGTAGATCTTAGCGGACGTGGGCTTCCTAGCCTGTCTCATGGTGGCTACGACCCCTTGGGATAATCCTGAAGACGCTAGGATCCAGGACTCAATGGCCACACAGTCAGGTTCAGGGCCGCAGAATTCCGATGGAAAAACGGCCCTTGGGACAGTAAGTCTGGTCGGTCTGGTAGTGCCGACGGTTGGCCGACCGTGAGATGCCACAGATCCGGATACCACGCCCTCCTTGGCCAGTCTGGGGCGACGAGTATGACGCGGCTGCAGTCGGATCTGATCTTGCGTAGCACTCTGGGCAAGAGTGCCAGAGGTGGAAACACATAAGGGAGCCGGAACTGCGACCAATCTTGCACTAAGGCGTCTGCCGCCAGAGTTCCGTGATCGCGAGACCGTGCTATGAAGGTTGGGACCTTGTTGTTGTGCCTGGACGCCATTAGGTCGACGTCCGGCCTTCCCCAGCGGCTACAGATTTCCTGAAACACGTCCGGGTGAAGGGACCATTCCCCTGCATCCATGCCCTGGTGGCTGAGGAAGTCTGCTTCCCAGTTTTCTACGCCGGGGATGTGAACTGCGGATACGGTGGAGGCCGTGGCTTCCACCCACGTCAGAATCCGCCGGACTTCCTGGAAGGCTTGCCGACTGCGTGTCCCTCCTTGGTGATTGATGTATGCCACCGCTGTGGAGTTGTCCGACTGAATTCGGATCTGCTTTCCTTCCAGCCACTGCTGGAAGGCTAGTAGGGCAAGATACACTGCTCTGATTTCCAGAACATGGATCTGAAGGGTGGACTCCTGCTGAGTCCACGTACCCTGAGCCCTGTGGTGGAGAAAAACTGCTCCCCACCCTGACAGACTCGCGTCTGTCGTGACTACCGCCCAAGACGGTGGTAGGAAGGATCTTCCCTGTGATAATGAGGTGGGAAGAAGCCACCATTGCAGAGTCCTTCTGTGAAAAGGATACTTTCCTGTTCAGGGATGTTGACTTCCCGTCCCATTGGCGGAGAATGTCCCAATAAGAGGACGCAGATGAAACTGCGCAAACGGAACCGCCTCCATTGCCGCCACCATCTTCCCGAGGAAGTGCATGAGGCGTCTTAAGGAGTGCGACTGACCTTGACGGAGAGTCTGCACCCCAGTCTGTAGTGACCGCTGCTTGTCCAGCGGAAGCTTCTCTAGCGCTGAGAGGGTATGAAACTCCATGCCAAGATACGTTAGTGATTGGGTCGATGACAGGTTTGACTTTGAGAAGACGATGATCCACCCGAACGTCTGGAGAGTCTCCAGCGCAACATTCAGGCTGAGTTGGCATGCCTCTTGAGAGGGTGCCTTGCAAGTAGATCGTCCAAGTAAGGGATCACAGAGTGTCCCTGTGAGTGCAAGACTGCTACCACTGCCGCCATGACCTTGGTGAACACCCGTGGGGTTGTCGCCAGACCAAATGGCAGAGCTACGAACTGAAGATGATCATCTCCCATCACGAAACGTGGAAAACATTGGTGCTCTGTAGCAATCGGCACGTGGAGATAAGCATCTTTGATGTCTATTGATGCTAGGAAATATCCTTGAGACATTGAGGCAATGACGGAGCGGAGGGTTTCATCCGGAACCGCCTGGCCTCCACGTGCTTGTTGAGCAGTTTTAGGTCCAGAACGGAACGGAAAGAGCCATCCTTTTTTGGCACCACAACCAGATTGGAGGAAAACCGTGTCTTGTTCCTGAAGAGGAACAGGGATTACCACTCCTTCTGCGTGCAGAAGAGCATCGGCTCGGTGGGGAGGTGGGGACGTTCTGAAGAATCGAGTCGGAGGACGAGAACAGAACTCTGTCCTGTGCACGTGGGCACAATGTCCCTCACCCACCGGTCTGTGACCTGTGGCAGCTAAATGTCGCCAAAGGCGAGCGAGTCTGCCATCAACCGCGGATGCGGAGAGATGAGAGAGCTGAGAGTCATGAGGAGACCGCCTTGGTAGCGGTTCCTCCGGCTGCCTTCCTTGGGCGTGATTGAGCCCCCGGAAACTGAGCCCCTCTGAGGCTTTTCAGCTCTTTTGGACGAGGACAATTGGGACCTGCCCGAGCTTGGGAAGGACCGAAACCTCGACTGTCCTTCCAGGACAGCATTAATAGGGTAAGTCGCAATGCAGACATTGCGAGGTTACGGACGCCCCTGCGGCACAAATGTACATATGCTCAAGACCAGCTGTGCAAGAACAGCTGAAAAGCTTAGGGTGCCCATACGGCTGTAAATGCCGGAGCAACCGACACGCCGATAGCCTCATAGACAGATTTCAACCAGAGTCCATCTGTCTGGCATCTTTAAGTGAAGTCCCATCTCCACTGCAACTATAGCTCTAGCCGCAAGCCTGGAGATTGGAGGATCCACCTTTGGACCCTGGGTCCCGCGCTTGACCACGTCAGGGGGAAAAGGATAACGTGTATCCTTAATACGTTTGGAGAAAACGCTTATCTGGTAAGCGTGGTGTTCCTGGACTGCTTCTCTGAAGTCAGCGTGGCCAGAAAAATACTCAATATACGTTTGAGCTACTGAAATGGGACTTCTCCTGCTGTGCAGCTGACTCCTCCGCTGGGGGAGCTGAGGGAGAAAGATCCAACATTCCATTGATGGACGCTATAGGATCATTCCTTATGGCGTCACCATCCGGTGTATCCGGATTGAGAGCGTTGTCAGGATCAAAGTCCTGATGAGCTACGTCTGCCTCATCATACAGAGAGCCTCCTGGGACCCCCCCCGGAGCACCGATTTTATTCCCAATGAGGGTGGCCAGGGAGCAATGATCCAGATTGCCCATGGCCTGTCCGGACTGCAAGTCTCTATCCCATTGCAACTCCATCCCTGTCCTTGGACAGGGTTGACAGGTGGTTCCTTTGGCCACGTCTAGTAGAGACCCCGGCTGACCAAGTGCTCCAGGGGAGCATTGCACACAATGGGGTTCAGTGCCGTGGAACAGTATCACATGCAGTAACAACAGCATCGAAAGCCTGTGTTGCTTATATGCTGCTGCCGACTAGCCATCTAGGACATAGAGCTAAGAATGGCGACCGTACAATGCAATGTATAGCATACAAGCATAAAGTACAATGAACACTGCAGCACATGCAATACAAGCAGCATAGAAAGCCTGTGCCTTGGCACCCCTGCTTTTCTGCTGCTGTAGACTAGCCATCTAGGGGAATATAGCCCAGAATATCGACCATACAGTGCAATGTATAGCATACAAACATAAGTACAAATGAACACTGCAACCCCTGCAATACAAGCAGCATAGAAAAAACCTGTGCCTCAGCACCCCTGCTTTTCTGCTGCTGTAGTCTAGTCATTCTAGGCGAAAATAGCCCAGACTAGCGACCGTACAGTGCAGTGTATAGCATTCAAGCATAAATACACATGAACACTTCAGTACATGCAATACAAGCAGCATAGAAAGCCTGTGCCTTAGCACCCCTGCTTTCCTGCTGCTGATGTGTCGCCATCTAAGAGGGCATATAGCCAAAAATAGCGACCTATGCAGTGTAAGCATAAAAATACAAATGGACAACTGCAGTATTTAGTGGGGTCAGCACTTCATGTGCCGCTTACCGCCCGCCTATAAGCGGGTGTGTGGTCGCCCTAGTCCTGTGCCTGGTTGCCCAGAGTCCGATGTCTCAGCTCGGACTGCAGGAATGGCTGCCGGCGTCCTTCTCCAGCTCGTGTGAGTAGGGGCGGGCCGTGGGCGTGCCCCCAAGTCAGAGCGGGAAACCGGCGTCCCACAGTGTCCAGTGAGAGGGCTGGAGCATGTAAATAAGGCTCCAGCCCTCGGCGCTGCTGATTGTACAGCGTCTCTCCCCTACCCTGATTGACAGGGTGGGGGCGGGAACGAAGCGGAGCTAGGCCGCAAAAGCCGGGGACTGGATTTATAAGCGCCGCCGCCGTAAAAGCGCGGTCGGCGCTAAGTCCCCGGCGCACTACAAGTCCCAGCCGCGCCGCCGCTCCCGGAGCGTCCGGCGCGGTAGTTCCCCATACATAAAGTCACTCAGCTAGGCTGCAGTGACTGTAACCCTTTACTGTCCCCGGCGCACTAGCACACCCAGCAAGTCTGGAGTGTGCTGTGCCTGTGTGTACGGGGACACAGTACCTGAATGGTGCAGGGCCATGTCCCTGAACGGTACCCAGCTCCGTATCCAGCAGGTTCAATGGGTCTGTGGATGGAGCCCGGCCTCAGGGCTTTGGGGCCGGTAAGATCCCACTTCCTCAGAGCCCCTCAGGGGGATGTGGAAGGAAAACAGCATGTGGGCTCCAGCCGCCGTACCAGCAATAGGTACCTCAACCTTACAAACCACCAGTGGGGTGAGAAGGGAGCATGCTGGGGGCCCTATATGGGCCCTCTTTTCTTCCATCCGATATAGTCAGCAGCTACTGCTGACTAAACAGTGGAGCTATGCGTGGATGTCTGACCTCCTTCGCACAAAGCAGAAAACTGGTGAGCCAGTGATCCCACTAAGGGTGTATAGCCAGAAGGGGAGGGGCCTTACACTTTTTAGTGTAATGCTTTGTGTGGCCTCCGGAGGCAGTAGCTATACACCCAATCGTCTGGGTCTCCCAATGGAGCGACGAAGAAAATGGTCATGTGACCACTCCTGCCGCGATTTTGCCGCTTCCGGTCATTTCATGTCAACATTGGCAGGGCCATGTTGACATGCAAATGTGGAACAGCATGTCGCCTCCCTGCTGGGCTGTACAGTACGAGGAGTCCCCGCCCCCCTTCCCTGCACCCTCCCACACATTCCCCTGCACCTCTTTTACTCTCCAGCAACCTCCCCTTGCACTGCTCTGGGGTCCGTGACCTGGGGGAGGGGCCTGGCGGCAGCTGCCGTGGTGTCAGCTCCAGCACCGGGCCCCCTGCCCAGGATCGCACATTCAAATATACCGGCATCACAGATGCCGGTACATTTGAAAGTGCTGATGAGAAGCAGCGCAGCATCACTGTCCCTCCGGCTGTCTGTGCTCTCTTCAGCACAGGAGTGACGTCACTACTGTGCTGATATGTCCAGAGCACAGACAGCGTGTGAACGTGCAGGAGCGGCGGGGACCGAGGACAGGTGAGTATGTACTCCACATGTGTTCCCTATGGGGGGGTGGGGCAGAGCCATATGTGTGCGTGTGCAGAGCCATATGTGTGCGTGTGCAGAGCCATATGTGTGCGTGTGCAGAGCCATATGTGTGCGTGTGCAGAGCCATATGTGTGCGTGTGCAGAGCCATATGTGTGCGTGTGCAGAGCCATATGTGTGCGTGTGCAGAGCCATATGTGTGCGTGTGCAGAGCCATATGTGTGCGTGTGCAGAGCCATATGTGTGCGTGTGCAGAGTCATATGTGTGCGTGTGCAGAGTCATATGTGTGCGTGTGCAGAGTCATGTGTGTGCGTGTGCGGTGCAGAGCCCGATGTGGGGCTGTTATTTGCAATGCTGTAGTGATACCAGGTCAGGTGCTGGGGAAGAATACCGACAGGGAATGTGTGTGCAGGGGGCGGGCAGGGGGTGGGGCTGGACACTGAGGCTGGACACTGAGGGCGGGCAGAGGGTGGGGCTGGACACTGAGGCTGGACAGTGAGGGCGGGCAGGGGGTGGGGCTGGACACTGAGGCTGGACAGTGAGGGCGGGCAGAGGGTGGGGCTGGACACTGGGGTTTGTGGTGACAGCTATGACTGAGGTTCTGCACAGGAAGTGGTCAGTTTGCTGGAGCTGAATGTAAACAAGAAGCTGCAGAGAATAAAGGGTGAATTCAAGAGGAACAAAAGTTAGAAAACAAAAAATAACAATGTAGGTGTGATTTATATGACAATACAGCACAGAAACTCAAATTTTTGTTAAGCTAATGTCGGACAACTCCTTTAATGAGATTTTTTATCATAATCAGCAGCTCAAATTACATAAGACACCCAATAGTGTTCAGGAATTAAAATCTTCATTGTCCACTGTCTGCAATAAACAAGAAAAAAAAATAAATATCAGACATTAAAATTCTTAAGATATGATTTCACACCTGACTAAGTAGAGAAAGCACTTAAGATGAAACTACCATCTTAGGCATTGCCATTTAGACGATGCCACTGCTACATAGGGGAACATATACTGAGCTACAAGATGGGGTGAAGCCATTTACCATATGTTTTATCAGATACACTGGAATATAAGATGCACCCCAAATTAGAAAAAAAAATAAAATAAATATGGGGTCTTGGGCTGCTTTCACATCAGTTTTTTGCCATCAGGCACAATCCAGCAAAAAAAACGGATCAGTTGCATCAGTTTTTTCCATCAGTTCCTTAAGTTTCTTGACTGATCCGTTGTGATACTAAGCATGCGCCGTTCAAAAAAAAAAAAAAGATCCGGCGGCCGTATCCGTTTTTTTGCCGCATTATGCCAGATTCAGGGTCCTTAGGCTTCCATTATAAAACACGCCGTACGGCACAATACAGTTTTTCGGCGAGGACAAAAACGTTCCCCTCAGCGTTCCATCTGGCCGACGCACAAGCAAATTTTGCCGGATCCGGCGAAAACCTGATGGAACGCAAGGCCATGGCCATCCGGCGCTAATAGGAGTCTATGGTAAAAAAAAAAACATCCGATTTTTGCCAGATTGTGCCTGATGGCAAAAAACTGGTGTGAAAGGAGCCATATAATCCAGTGGTGTCTTACCAAAGAAGGGGGGTGGCAGCAGTGGTGGATCGGGGAGGGTGGGCACAGTAGGCAGGGGGTGCTGGAGTTTGGGCAATGCTACAGTGTCCCAGATGCTCCCTGTGGGCACTGTGAGGCGGGGTGAGCAACCAGAAGCTGTAAGCGGTGTGGGCTTCAAAGAAATGGCGCTTTGTGTCGGCGCATGTGCAGAAGGAGGTGTTGCCTCAATGATAAGCTAAGATCTCATCTGTGCACGCGCCACCTCTGAGCGCCATTTTCCTTAAAGGGAACCTGTCAGCAGAAATGTCCCCTAAAACCTAACAGATTCCCCCTCTGCAGCTCCTGGGCTGCATTCTATAAAGGTCCCTGTTATGATTGTGCCCACTTTCTGACCGAAAAAAAGTGTTTATAAAGTTGTACCTTTTTGGCTTCTGATTCTGTAAATCCGTCACGGGGGCGGGCTGCCTGATGGCCGTTATTCTGCCCCCTGGTCCTGTATGCCGCCCCCATCGCTGATTTCAATACTTCTGGACGCCGCCCACTGCTCCAGCCATCCCCGCGCATGCCCAGTGCCCATCTCTCGGGGATGAGCACTGTGCCCAGCGTCACCGCTGGTGACGTGCACGCAGGGTTAAGATTATGGGCGGTGCTGTGATGTTTATTCCTAAGCAACCGCCCATTATCGCGGGACCGCGCTTTCCCCCTCGGCCTGCTTCTTTCTGCGCAAGCGCGCTGCTGCTGACCTCACTTCGCCTCCTTCCCATCTTGCCCCGAGGCAGGAAATAGATGGGAAGAGCGCGGAGCAGTGACTACACCGAAAGCGCGGTCCCGCGATTATGGGCGGTTGCTTAGGAATAAACATCACAGCACCGCCCATAATCTTAACCCTGCGTGCACGTGACGCTGGGCACAGTGCTCATCCCCGAGAGATGGGCACTGGGCATGCGCGGGGATGGCTGGAGCAGTGGGCGGCGTCCAGAAGTATTGAAATCAGCGATGGGGGCGGCATACAGGACCAGGGGGCAGAATAACGGCCATCAGGCAGCCCGCCCCCGTGACGGTTTTACAGAATCAGAAGCCAAAAAGGTACAACTTTATAAACACTTTTTTTCGGTCAGAAAGTGGGCACAATCATAACAGGGACCTTTATAGAATGCAGCCCAGGAGCTGCAGAGGGGGAATCTGTTAGGTTTTAGGGGACATTTCTGCTGACAGGTTCCCTTTAAGTCCGTTGCAGGGAGATCAATGGGCTGAAAGCTGCGTGTGTGCAGATGAAATCTTGAGCAGAGAGCTCCATCTGCGCATGCGCCGACTCTGGGCTCCATTTGAAGCCCGCACCGCCGACATTTTCAGAACGGCCCTTGTCTCATTGCCCGCAGCATCTCCTGTGACCCCTTCTCCACCACCTCCCCTGGTAAGCTACATTCGGATTATAAGACGCACCCCTCGTTTTCCTCCCGAATTTTTGGGAGGAAAAGTGCATCTTATAATCCAAAGAATTTGGTGCATGCTTTTTAAATACAGGAATGAAGAAATACTTCTATTTTCAACAATTCAGAATTTTCCAATGCTGGACACAAATGAAATGTGTACTTCTTAGGGCCTCTACCCTTTAGGACCAAGTGGCAACAGCTAATCATATTTTTCAGATTTTAAGACGCACCTTTCCTCCCAAAAATTTGTGAGGAAAATGAGGGGTGAGTCTTAAAATCTGACTATAGCTTACCGGGGGGCTGTGTGCGGCGAGTGGGTGCATTCTGGCTGCATGCAGGCGGCCGGGTGCCTGCTGCCTCTGTCCTGGAGGCCGGCTGAGCAGCCTGCCACATAGTGCTTGCAGGCAGTTGTGCGGCAGGTGTCCCAGTGTGTCCACTGTCCCAGTTTCAAATTATGGCGCCGGGAGTCAGCGCATGCGCAGATTAAGCTCTTGGATGAGAGCTCCATCTGCACATGCACCACTCCAGGTGCCATCATTTGAACCGGGTCCGCGGACACTCACCGCACTGGCCTGCTCCACCACTGACCCACTGCTGCCACCAGCACAACCTCTGCCTCCTGTGACCCTGCTTCACCACCACTGCTACCCCCCTCCGGTAAGACAACACCGGAGTATAAGACGGACGCCATTTTTATATTTTTTACCTCTAAGTTTGGGGTGCGTCTTATAAAACAAAAAATACAGTAAGTGCAATCTGCAGATTATACCATCAGTGGCAGTGTCCCTCAGACCCGCTGCATGTCAAGTCACAGCGGGGCACAGTTTTCCGTCACAGGAGTCAGAGCCCAGTGCTGCCATCATTGGGACAGAATACATTTAGTCGCAATAAGAAGGCCAAGATACCTGCTATGTAGCCTCAATCCAACAGAGTCCTCTATAAATAAAGAAAAACAGAGTAAAATTAAAAGTCAGTTATATTACCAGTACCATAAAAATGATACATGAAATTTAACATTACTAAATATCACAAAGACCTCCACATCTGTACAGTCCCCTACTTGGCACCCCTTCTACAAGCCAGCTGCCACATACAATTCTGGTAGACCCAGCCCATATGGTACAGATCTGCTTAAGAGTCCATGTTAAAGGGGTTGTCCAACATGTGATAATTGTGTTTCCACTGTATTTTGGACAAAACACTTTGCAAATGGATTGCATTAAAAATATCTCCATCCAGCGGAGTTTCACTTATTGGGCTACTTAATGTAGTTTTGATAAAATCACTGGTTAATCAGCAGGAGATAATCATTACAGGACTACTTGTTGTGCTGCCAGGTAGTCCAGCATATTCATCATCTCTGTATAACTTTTAGATCTGCAGCAGAGAAAACAGTGATTTTATCAAAATGACAGCAAACAGCTCAGTAAGTGACACATCGCTGGAATCAGGGTCCCTGTCACGCGGTTCTCATTTAGGTGAGCAAAGAAGGGAATTTTGTTACTTACCGTAAATTCCTTTTCTTCTAGCTCTTATTGGGAGACCCAGACGATTGGGTGTATAGCACTGCCTCCGGAGGCCACACAAAGCAATTACACTAAAAAGTGTAAGGCCCCTCCCCTTCTGGCTATACACCCCCAGTGGGATCACTGGCTCACCAGTTTTAGTGCAAAAGCAAGAAGGAGGAAAGCCAATAACTGGTTTAAACAAATTCTCTCCGAGTAACATCGGAGAACTGAAAACCGTTCAACATGAACAACATGTGTACCCGAAAACAACCAAAAATCCCGAAGGACAACAGGGCGGGTGCTGGGTCTCCCAATAAGAGCTAGAAGAAAAGGAATTTACGGTAAGTAACAAAATTCCCTTCTTCTTCGGCGCTCTATTGGGAGACCCAGACGATTGGGACGTCCAAAAGCTGTCCCTGGGTGGGTAAAGAAATACCTCATGTTAGAGCTGCAAGACAGCCCTCCCCTACGGGGAGGCAACTGCCGCCTGCAGGACTCTTCTACCTAGGCTGGCGTCCGCCGAAGCATAGGTATGCACCTGATAATGTTTGGTGAAAGTGTGCAGACTCGACCAGGTAGCTGCCTGGCACACCTGTTGAGCCGTAGCCTGGTGTCGTAATGCCCAGGATGCACCCACGGCTCTGGTAGAATGGGCCTTCAGCCCTGATGGAACCGGAAGCCCAGCAGAACGGTAGGCTTCAAGAATTGGTTCTTTGATCCATCGAGCCAGGGTGGCTTTAGAAGCCTGCGACCCTTTGCGCTTACCAGCGACAAGGACAAAGAGTGCATCCGAACGGCGCAAGGGCGCCGTGCGGGAAATGTAGATTCTGAGTGCTCTCACCAGATCTAACAAATGTAAATCCTTCTCATACCGATGAACTGCATGAGGACAAAACGAAGGCAAAGAGATATCCTGATTAAGATGAAAAGAGGATACCACCTTCGGGAGAAACTCCTGAATAGGACGCAGCACAACCTTGTCCTGGTGGAAGACCAGGAAGGGAGCCTTGGATGATAGTGCTGCCAGCTCAGACACTCTCCGAAGAGATGTGATCGCTACCAGAAAAGCCACTTTCTGTGATAGTCTAGAAAGTGAAACCTCCTTCAGAGGCTCGAAAGGCGGCTTCTGGAGGGCAACTAGTACCCTGTTCAGATCCCATGGATCTAACGGCCGCTTGTACGGGGGTACGATATGGCAAACCCCCTGTAGGAACGTGCGCACCTTAGGAAGGCGTGCCAAACGCCTCTGAAAAAAGACGGATAGCGCCGAGACCTGACCTTTAAGGGAGCCGAGCGACAAACCTTTTTCTAACCCAGATTGCAGGAAAGAAAGAAAGGTAGGCAATGCAAATGGCCAGGGAGACACTCCCTGAGCAGAGCACCAGGATAAAAATATCCTCCACGTTCTGTGGTAGATCTTAGCAGACGTGGGCTTCCTAGCCTGTCTCATGGTGGCAACGACCCCTTGGGACAATCCTGAAGACGTTAGGATCCAGGACTCAATGGCCACACAGTCAGGTTCAGGGCCGCAGAATTCCGATGGAAAAACGGCCCTTGGGACAGTAAGTCTGGTCGGTCTGGGAGTGCCCACGGTTGGCCGACCGTGAGCTGCCACAGATCCGGATACCACGCCCTCCTCGGCCAGTCTGGGGCGACAAGTATGACGCGGCTGCAATCGGATCTGATTTTGCGTAGCACTCTGGGCAGGAGTGCCAGAGGTGGAAACACATAAGGGAGCCGGAACTGCGACCAATCTTGCACTAGGGCGTCTGCCGCCAGCGCTCTTTGATCGCGAGACCGTGCCATGAAGGTTGGGACCTTGTTGTTGTGCCGTGACGCCATTAGGTCGACGTCCGGCACCCCCCAGCGGCGACAGATTTCCTGAAACACGTCTGGGTGAAGGGACCATTCCCCTGCGTCCATGCCCTGGCGACTGAGGAAGTCTGCTTCCCAGTTTTCTACGCCGGGGATGTGAACCGCGGATATGGTGGAGGCTGTGGCTTCCACCCACATCAGAATCCTCCGGACTTCCTGGAAGGCTTGCCGACTGCGTGTCCCCCCTTGGTGGTTGATGTATGCCACCGCTGTGGAGTTGTCCGACTGAATTCGGATCTGCCTTCCTTCCAGCCACTGCTGGAAGGCTAGTAGGGCAAGATACACTGCTCTGATTTCCAGAACATTGATCTGAAGGGTGGACTCCTGCTGAGACCACGTACCCTGAGCCCTGTGGTGAAGAAAGACTGCTCCCCACCCTGACAGACTCGCATCTGTCGTGACCACCGCCCAAGACGGTGGTAGGAAGGATCTTCCCTGTGATAATGAGGTGGGAAGAAGCCACCACTGCAGAGAGTCTTTGGCTGTCTGGGAAAGGTAGACCTTCCTGTCCAGGGATGTTGACTTCCCGTCCCATTGGCGGAGAATGTCCCATTGAAGTGGACGCAGATGAAACTGCGCAAACGGAACCGCCTCTATTGCCGCCACCATCTTCCCGAGGAAGTGCATGAGGCGTCTTAAGGAGTGCGGCTGACTTTGAAGGAGAGCCTGCACCCCAGTCTGTAGAGACCGCTGCTTGTCCAGCGGAAGTTTCACTATCGCTGAGAGAGTATGAAACTCCATGCCAAGATACGTTAGTGATTGGGCCGGTGACAGATTTGACTTTGGGAAGTTGATGATCCACCCGAACGCCTGGAGAGTCTCCAGTGCAACATTCAGGCTGAGTTGGCATGCCTCTTGAGAGGGTGCCTTGACCAGTAGATCGTCCAAGTAAGGGATCACAGAGTGTCCCTGAGAGTGCAAGACTGCTACCACTGCCGCCATGACCTTGGTGAACACCCGAGGGGCTGTCGCCAGACCAAATGGCAGAGCTACGAACTGAAGATGGTCGTCTCCTATCACGAAGCGTAGGAAGCATTGGTGCTCTGTAGCAATCGGCACGTGGAGATAAGCATCCTTGATGTCTATTGATGCTAGGAAATCTCCTTGAGACATAGAGGCAATGACTGAGCGGAGGGATTCCATCCGGAACCGCCTGGCGTTCACATGCTTGTTGAGTAGTTTTAGGTCCAGAACAGGACGGAAGGAGCCGTCCTTTTTTGGAACCACAAAGAGATTGGAGTAAAATCCTCGCCCCCGTTCGAGAGGGGGGACAGGGATCACGACTCCTTCTGCTCTTAGAGAGTCCACCGCCTGCAGCAGGGCATCTGCTCGGTTGGGGTGTGGGGAGGTTCTGAAGAACCGAAGTGGAGGCCGAGAACTGAACTCGATTCTGTACCCGCGAGACAGAATGTCTGTTACCCACCGGTCTTTGACCTGAGACAGCCAAATGTCGCAAAAGCGGGAGAGCCTGCCACCGACCGAGGATGCGGAGGGAGGAGGCCGAAAGTCATGAGGTAGCCGCTTTGGAAGCGGTTCCTCCATTTGCTTTCCTGGGGCGTGAGTGAGCCCGCCAGGAATCTGAGCTCCCTTGTTCTTTGAGTCCTTTTGGACGAGGAGAATTGGGCCTTGCCCGAGCCACGAAAGGACCGAAACCTCGACTGCCACTTTTTCTGTTGAGGTTTACTTGCTCTGGGCTGTGGTAAGGAAGAGTCCTTACCCTTGGACTGTTTTATGATTTCAGCCAATGGCTCACCAAACAGTCTGTCTCTAGATAATGGCAAGCTGGTTAAGCATTTTTTGGAACCAGCATCTGCTTTCCAGTCCTTTAACCACAAGGCTCTGCGCAAAACCACAGAATTGGCGGACGCCATAGCGGTACGGCTCGTAGATTCTAGGACAGCATTGATAGCATAGGTCGCAAACGCAGACATTTGCGAAGTTAGGGACGCCACTTGCGGCACTGCTGGATGTATGAAAGCATCCACCTGTGCTAAACCAGCTGAAATAGCTTGGAGTGCCCACACGGCCGCGAATGCTGGAGCAAACGACGCGCCGATAGATTCATAGACAGATTTCAACCAAAGGTCCATCTGTCTGTCGTTGGCATCTTTAAGTGAAGCGCCATCCTCTACTGCGACTATGGATCTAGCCGCAAGCTTGGAAATTGGGGGATCCACCTTTGGACACTGGGTCCAGCGTTAGGCTACCTCAGAGGGAAAAGGATAACGGGTATCCTTAGAACGTTTAGAGAAACGCTTGTCTGGATGAGCGTCGTGTTTCTGGATCGATTCTCTGAAATCAGAGTGGTCCAAAAAAGCACTTAATTTACGCTTGGGATATAGGAAATGGAACTTCTCCTGCTGTGCAGCTGCCTCCTCTGCAGAAGGAGCTGGGGGAGAAATATCCAACAGCCTATTAATTGCCGATATAAGGTCATTAACCATGGCGTCACCATCAGGGGCATCCAGATTGAGAGGGGCCTCAGGATTAGAATCCTGGTCACCTTCCTCAGTCTCATCACAGAGAGACTCTTGTCGCTGAGACCCTGAACAGTGTGAGGACGTGGAGGGTCTTTCCCAGCGAGCTCGCTTAGGCTGCCTGGGACTGTCATCTGAGTCAGAGACTTCAGCCTGTGATGCTTGAGACCCCCCTGAAGTACGGATTAGTTCCAACTGAGGGGGACCGGGGAGCATAGACACAGCAGTGTCCATGGCCTGAGGAACTGGCCTGGACTGCAAGGTCTCCAGGATTTTTGCCATAGTCACAGACATTTTATCAGCAAAAACTGCAAAGTCTGTCCCCGTCACCGGGGCAGGGTTCACAGGCGCCTCTGCCTGGGCTACCACCACAATAGGCTCTGGCTGACGAAGTGCCACTGGGATTGAACATTGAACACAATGTGAGTCGTTGGAGCCTGCCGGTAGATCAGCCCCACATGCAGCACAAACAGTGTACACAGCCTGTGCCTTGGCACCCTTGCGTTTTGCGGATGACATGTTGCTGCCTCCTCAGAGCAGTACAGGGTGTCCAGCCAAGAAGCGACCTTACAGTGCAACTATATATATATATATATAGTACCAAGAAAAAAGTACACTAATATAACACTGAGGCACTAGAGGGGCCAGCACTACTGTGCTGCTTACCACCCGCTTAGGAGCGGGTGTGTGGACGCCAGAAATCCCTCTAGTCTGGGTCTCCCAGAGCCTGCTGCCTTTCCCCAGCCAGCCGCATGTGTAATGGCTGCCGGCGTCCTTGTGGAGAGGGGCGGGCCCTGGGCGTATACAGACGAAGAGCGGGAAGCCTGCTTCCCCCTGTGCCTAGTGAGACGGCTGGAGCATGTAAATAAAGCTCCAGCCCTCGGCGCTGTTAATTGAGCAGCGTCTCTCCCCTACCCTGATTGACAGGGTGGGGGCGGGAACGAAGCGGCACTAGGCCGCAGAAGCCAGGGGCTAAAGTTAGAAGCGCCGCCGCCGTAAAAGCGCGGTCGGCGCAAAGTCCCCGGCGCACTACAAGTCGCAGCTGCGCCGCCGCTCCAGGAGCGGTCGGCGCAGTAGTTCCCAACATGAAACGTCACTCAGCAAAGCTGCAGTGACCTAACCCCGGCGCACAGCGCTACTGTCCCCGGCGCACTATAACACTCAGCAAGCCTGAGAGTGTCCGTGCCTGCCGGGGACACAGAGTACCTGAAAGTTGCAGGGCCTTGTCCCTGAACGGCACTCCCGCTCCAAATCCAGCAGGTTCTATGGGTCTGTGGATGGAGCCCGGCCCCAGGGCTTGGGGGCCGGCAAGATCCCACTTCCACAGAGCCCCAGGGGATGTGGAAGGAAAACAGCATGTGGGCTCCAGCCTCTGTACCAGCAATAGGTACCTCAACCTTACAAGCACCACCGCGGGTGAGAAGGGAGCATGCTGGGGGCCCCATATGGGCCCTCTTTTCTTCCATCCGATATAGCCAGCAGCTACTGCTGACTACAAACAGTGGAGCTATGCGTGGATGTCTGACCTCCTTCGCACAAAGCAGAAAACTGGTGAGCCAGTGATCCCACTGGGGGTGTATAGCCAGAAGGGGAGGGGCCTTACACTTTTTAGTGTAATTGCTTTGTGTGGCCTCCGGAGGCAGTGCTATACACCCAATCGTCTGGGTCTCCCAATAGAGCGACGAAGAAAAACAGGTGATTGGATACCCTTTAATATGCCTGCATATTGTAATAGACTAAACTACCCATACAACTATGGTCCCTCAGACCCGCTGCATGTCAAGTCACAGCAGGGCACAGTTTTCATACACGGGTTTCAGAGCCCAGTGCTGCCATCATCGGGACATATTCCACCCATTTATAATATTAGAAGGGGATATACTGTATACCTGACATGGAGACTGTAGTCCCACGAGGCTTGCTCATTCTCTGGCTACCTGGAAAAAAAAAAAAAAAAAGTTTTAAAATCAGCATGAAACATTTAGAAACCTTCAGTTGAGTGAACATTGCTGGCACTTCTAGTACATCATGTGCCTTTGGTGTAATGACTGCACCCCTACTGATGCCAAAATAGCACTAAACCAAGTTACTGATAAAAACCCATCCACCAGTCCTATTAATGTCTATGGATGATTTAGGGGGATCTCCCACACTTCTATAGGCCAGAGCAGGCAAATGTACAGCTGTGGTAGAGCCATCCAGTGTATGCCCCTGCGAGATGATCACCACCAGATGGAGATTGCAGTTTCTCAGGGGTACCAGAAGCCGGAGCAGCTGAACACTGGGGGGCTGCATGGATGAAAGCCTCATCACTCACATCCCCATGGTGTAACATATAAAGCCTGCCCCTCAGACCCGCTGCATGTCAAGTCACAGCGGGGCACGGTTCTCATCCATGGGTTTCAGAGCCCAGTGCTGCCATCATCGGGACAGGCAATATTCAGACTAGTGGACTGTGTATACCTTGTAAGTGGCCTTCACATGCGCATCATCTTCCAGCCCTATTCACCAGTCACCTGAGGGAAAAAAAAAATATAATTATAATATTAATAAAATTAAAAATAAAAATTTTGGGCAAAATATATATAGCCCTAAATTATTATTATAATTTATTATTTTTATTATAATTTATTATATTTTTATTATAATTTATTATTTTTATTATTTATTTTTAGTATAATTTTTTTAGTATAATTTAATTATAATTTATTATATTTTTATTATAATGTATTATTTTTATTATTATATTTTATTATTTTTATTATAATTTATTATTATAATTATATAAATAATTAGGGCACAAATCAGCAGTATATTCAGCTGAGATGGGAACATGCAGAAAGCAGAGGGTCAGTTTGCATTGTGTCAACCCCCAACAGCCTGCAAGCCTAACATGCAAAAGACCACTACTCTCCTGCATAGGTCTATGGAGTCCACAAATTAAAAGCACAGAATGACTGCTCAAACCAAGCACAGAGCTCTGACCTGGTTTAATATGGCTACCTGCACATGTTCCCTAAACTATATAGGTAAAACAAAGAACTGAGAAGTTGGAGAACATGTGGGAGATATTAACAAATTGGACCCCCTTCTGACCCGACACATTAATGAGGTCCATCATGTAAACTCGAGGGAAATCTGCAATTGAGTTACTAAACAAAGCCAATGGGGGTGCTCATTCCAATCTTCCCACAATTTGCATCACAAGTGGGGCATCATCCTTGCAGGCTCTGCACACATGCCCCTGTGCTGAGTGAGTGTGCACGTCCTTGTCTGGTGCTTCTGATGGAACGTGCCTTGTTTCTGGACATACAAAGATACATGGGTTACTCCTCGATTGGCGCACTCCATGATGGAACACCCCTCGTTTCCAGACATGCATGGCGTGACATGGGTCACTTCATTCCCCCCCTTTACTGATGATTAGGGACGCAGACCTCCATACGCGCTTACACATATGGGGACATTTTACTTGCAGCATTACTGGAAACAGATCTTCCCCTATATAAATGGAATCGCAGCATAACAGTGCCTTCCATCATTTGGACATCACGTCTCAATATCAGCCTCCTGATAAACCTTTAGGGGGAAAGCATTGAGGAAATATACTTCTACTCTCTGCTGAGTACCTTCCTACCATTTATTTTAGTGTGTACCCTATAGCATGCTGACAAAGTCCTTAATTTAGTGATGGGGTAATCTAGGGCTAGTGAAAGATAGCAACCATGGAGCAGGGACACGATTGTAGCACCATTTCTTCCATTGTGCTTGTCATATCCCAGGTTGTCCATCCTCCACTGGTAGGTAGGTTGCTTATTTGACAGGTATACTATCAGGGATTGTATAGTATCTGTGTAGTCTGTACTCTGCAAGAGTATTTTTTAAGGGTACATTCTCTTCTATATAAAGCCTGTCCCTCAGACCCGCTGCATGTCAAGTCACAGCGGGGCACGGTTCTCATACATGGGTTTCAGAGCCCAGTGCTGCCATCATTGGGACAGGCGATATTCAGAGTAGTGGACTGTTTACCTTGTAAGTGGCTTCATATGCACATCATCTTCCAGCCCCATTCACTCACCTACAAAGAGAAATATATAATTAGGGCACAGAAATCCACAGTATATTCAGCTGTAATAGGAGCATGTGGAAAGCGCTAGGTCAACACCAAGTAGATCTGACCAAGTTCCACTAACCGCTCTCCCCAACTGCCTGCAAGCCTAACACGCAAGAGACAACTGCCCTCCTGCATAAGTCTTTGGAGGCAGTAAGTAAAAGGACCATCAGGACAGAATGACTGTTCAAACCAAGCACAGGTGCTCAGTGCACCATTATTATGGCCAAACTGTTCAGTCCAACTTTCCGCCTTCTCTCTGCACTTATGTGGCTCTATATAGTTACAGTTGTCAATCAAAACAGGGGTGGGGTAGAGAGCATCTGTGCTTGGTTTGAACAGTCAAGTTGTGTCAGTACAGATTAAGTGTTAAGCAGGGGGGATGTTAATGATTTCTGCATTAGGGGCTTGCACGGCCGCTGTCCCTCAGTCCCCCTGCATGTCAGGACAGGGGGGCACAGGTATCTTTCATATTGATTCAGAGCCCAGTGCTAGCATCATTGGGGCAGACCGTGCATGGCATTACGGTATTAATGGAGTAGCCTGCAATTCTCTACACGTATGCACAGGGATTGGGAAACCTGATTGCAATGTAATTGGCAACTGGACATTATTCACCAGACTATTCAATAATCCAAGCCTGTCTGGTACAGACCAAGGCTGAGGACACTTACATGTTACACCGGGAAATATTCAAGGTGTTGTGTACACTCCTGGAGGCTGAACGCCCCATCAGCTGCCGCAATGTATCACATGGTCCAAGAGAAGAGATGGGCACTAGAAGAATAAAAGGCATATGTAAAAGATCACAGCAGCATAGGTGGGCACAGAAGCAGCATAGATGGGCACAGAAGCAGCATAGGTGGGCACAGAAGCAGCATAGGTGGGCACAGAAGCAGCAGGGGATTGTCCATCTTCAGAGGAACCTGTAGAAGTAGGCTGTACAAACTATGCTCATCACCTTTAAAACCATGCAAATTGTGTTCCCACAGATGCCCCTGCACCACCCCACACCTCCAAAAGCGCTTTATTAATGCACCACACTGAATGCAAATTACAGTCAGGTCTGATGGGTGAATCCAGACTGATCAGCGCCGCCCCGATCTTGGCAGATGCCACCTGGTGGGTGAATCCAGACTGATCAGCGCCGCCCCGATCTTGTCAGATGCCACCTGGTGGGTGAATCCAGACTGATCAGCGCCGCCCCGATCTTGTCAGATGCCACCTGGTGGGTGAATCCAGACTGATCAGCGCCGCCCCGATCATGTCAGATGCCACCTGGTGGGTGAATCCAGACTGATCAGCGCCGCCCCGATCTTGTCAGATGCCACCTGGTGGGTGAATCCAGACTGATCAGCGCCACCCCGATCTTGTCAGATGCCACCTGGTGGGTGAATCCAGACTGATCAGCGCCGCCCCGATCTTGTCAGATGCCACCTGGTGGGTGAATCCAGACTGATCAGCGCCGCCCCGATCTTGTCAGATGCCACCTGGTGGGTGAATCCAGACTGATCAGCGCCGCCCCGATCTTGTCAGATGCCACCTGGTGGGTGAATCCAGACTGATCAGCGCCGCCCCGATCTTGTCAGATGCCACCTGGTGGGTGAATCCAGACTGATCAGCGCCACCCCGATCTTGTCAGATGCCACCTGGTGGGTGAATCCAGACTGATCAGCGCCGCCCCGATCTTGTCAGATGCCACCTGGTGGGTGAATCCAGACTGATCAGCGCCACCCCGATCTTGTCAGATGCCACCTGGGGGGTGAATCCAGACTGATCAGCGCCACCCCGATCTTGTCAGATGCCACCTGGTGGGTGAATCCAGACTGATCAGCGCCGCCCCGATCTTGTCAGATGCCACCTGGTGGGTGAATCCAGACTGATCAGCGCCGCCCCAATCTTGTCAGATGCCACCTGGTGGGTGAATCCAGACTGATCAGCGCCGCCCCGATCTTGGCAGATGCCACCTGGTGGGTGAATCCAGACTGATCAGCGCCGCCCCGATCTTGTCAGATGCCACCTGGTGGGTGAATCCAGACTGATCAGCGCCGCCCCGATCTTGTCAGATGCCACCTGGTGGGTGAATCCAGACTGATCAGCGCCGCCCCGATCATGTCAGATGCCACCTGGTGGGTGAATCCAGACTGATCAGCGCCGCCCCGATCTTGTCAGATGCCACCTGGTGGGTGAATCCAGACTGATCAGCGCCGCCCCGATCTTGTCAGATGCCACCTGGTGGGTGAATCCAGACTGATCAGCGCCGCCCCGATCTTGTCAGATGCCACCTGGTGGGTGAATCCAGACTGATCAGCGCCGCCCCGATCTTGTCAGATGCCACCTGGTGGGTGAATCCAGACTGATCAGCGCCGCCCCGATCTTGTCAGATGCCACCTGGTGGGTGAATCCAGACTGATCAGCGCCGCCCCGATCTTGTCAGATGCCACCTGGTGGGTGAATCCAGACTGATCAGCGCCACCCCGATCTTGTCAGATGCCACCTGAGGGGTGAATCCAGACTGATCAGCGCCACCCCGATCTTGTCAGATGCCACCTGGTGGGTGAATCCAGACTGATCAGCGCCGCCCCGATCTTGTCAGATGCCACCTGGTGGGTGAATCCAGACTGATCAGCGCCGCCCCGATCTCATCAGATGCCACCTGGTGGGTGAATCCAGACTGATCAGCGCCGCCCCGATCTCATCAGATGCCACCTGGTGGGTGAATCCAGACTGATCAGCGCCGCCACAATCTCATCAGATGCCACCTGGTGGGTGAATCCAGACTGATCAGCGCCGCCCCGATCTCATCAGATGCCACCTGGTGGGTGAATTTCAGACTGATCAGCGCCGCCCCGATCTTGTCAGATGCCACGGTGACTGTAGAGGTGAGAGCGACCATCCTCTGATGCTGTGCATTCATTAGTATGTTAGTACGCCCACAGGGGCATACTAACATGCTAATGGGGCCCAACTAGCCAAGGGAACTAAAGCCCAGGGGACTAGTCCCCTCGCTCAGTATATAATGAAGGATCTTTACAAATACCTTTTCTTAAAGATCTCTATGCTAGTGTATACAGGGACGGTTAGGCAGGGATTAGCACTATGTACCCAGAACTGCTCATGGTGCTGGGGGCATATTGCATTTAACAGGTACATTTTCCAGGGGATTTTGACTGACAACTCCATTACCATCTGTATGAAGCCATTGGTGCCACCTAGTGGTGACCATGTGCACAATTAAAGGGGCTTTCACACAGGGTGTTGTTCCTTTTGTGACATCAATCTGGAAGGGATCATTGTGACCCTGGCAGCAACTCCCTGCACAGGTGACAAGCCACTTGGTGACCTAAATCAGTGCCATTCTTAAAGGGGTTGTCTGATCTGTCCACAGATCAATGGTGGAAGGTGGGAAACCACATCAACTTGCAGAACAGGGTATGTGGCAACAGAGCACACTCATTCATTCTCTATGGGACTGCACTTTTCCTCCACAGTGCAAGAACGAGACTAAACCCCTTCCCCCCTAAAAAAAAAAAGTTAATTCTATCATTAGACAATCCCTTTAAGAAAAGGGGGTGTATCTAAAGTGTCAGGCCCCCCACAAAGCAGAGCAATGCGGTGGATAAAGGTGGCGGATAAAACCCTCTGCTTGCTTGGACAGAATAGACATCCCCATAGAGAGCCATATTTGGGCTTTAAGGAGACGCTGCACAGTACAGGACACATTACTACTGCCACAAGCGCCCACTGCCAGAGCAGCAATCATACTACAGCCCTCACCTGCAGCCCGCGCTCCCGCATCATCACACAACGTGCACGTCCGGCCGCCTGCGCCAAAGAGAAACACGCGCTCCACCGCGGACTTTATATACGCGTCACAGGCCCCCTCTGAGCTGCCCGTGCTGCTGCCTGCAAGAAAATTCCTGCGCAGAAGAGGAGGATTCAAGAATTTATATGGCTAGAGAGATACCGAAGTTGGCACAGAAATCAAACGAATAAATAGGTAATTTAGTTTTTCCTGCTGACAGGCACCTCTTAGGACAGTCACTATAGGAAAGACTGCAGGGGAGGGGTCCTGGAATTCTCATACAAATGTTTTCACATTTTTTGATAAAACTTCAATCATGTTTTTATATATATATATATATATATATATATATATATATATATATATATATATATATATATATAACAGTAGTAATAATAATAATAATAATAATAAAAAAATAATTAATTTTAATATTACTTATTATTTCTTTTAAAATAGTTAATGTATTAATATTTTAAAATGATTAATTATTAAATAATATATAGCTTTATATTATCATAGGTTATGGCACTTCTAAATATATGTATTTTATTTTCAGTATGAGCAATTTTTTTCATATATATATATATATATATATATATATATATATATATATATATATATATCTATATTACACACACACACACAGTACAGACCAAAAGTTTGGACACACCTTCTCATTCAAAGAGTTTTCTTTATTTTCATAGACTCTGAAAATTTTAGATTCACATTGAAGGCATCAAAACTATGAATTAACAAATATGGAATGAAATACTTAAAAATGTGTGAAACAACTGAAAATATGTCTTATTTTCTAGGTTCTTCAAAGTAGCTGACTCGCCCACCCCAGGGCTATGGGACACCCGGTGCCGGGCCGGACTAGTCCGGTGGTAGTCAGTGGTGGCTGGGCCCGGCTCCGTGGCCCTGGTGGGTGTCAGTAGAATATGTGGCTTGATGAATAAAGTTGTGTTCGTGACGCCACCTGTGGCATGCGGCTATTAAGCCGCCGCTGCTGTGTGAGGCCACCGGGATGATGAGTTGGCAGCAATGGTGGTACTGCTCCCCACAGGTGGAGCAATGCCCGGGGCTCAGTTGGTGCTCGTGAATGTCTATGCAGCTGAAATAACAGAGACCACTCCAAGGGTGCAGTTCAAGTTCTTTACTCACAATTCTTGTCGGGTCCCGGGGACCCTTGGACTGTTGGGACCACTGTCAGGGACCTCCGCCGTTTCTGGGTGATTCTGAGAGTGAAAGCTGGTACCCTTCTCTTAGTGTCTCTTTCTTCTGCTGTCTTCCTTAGCCTTGCCTTTGATAGGATAAACCTGGCTTGGCCTCCACTACAGCCTCCAGGCTGGGGGGTCACCTGTCGGCTGATTACCCCTTTTCTGGAAGTTCTGCTATGGGTTCTGGCCCGGGGAGTCTACAACATTCCCTGGGCCTCGGTTTTTACTGTTTGGAGATGATCTTTGCACTCCTCCAGTCTCTAGGGACCGTCCCCTGTCGCAGCTTGATCCCTCCACCGATGTTCTTGTGGAACAGGCCACCGTAGCTCTAAACTGCCCCGACAGCTATACAGACTACCCGTGGCCCTGCGACTCCTTCTGTCTCCTACGTGGTGTCACCTGGACCTCTGGGTCCCAGGATCTTCACCAGGAAGCGTCTCCTTCTGTTTCTCTGCTCCTGTCTGACTTGGAGCTTTCTTTCCTTCTTTCTTTCTTTCCTTCTTTCCTCCTCCTTGCCTGGCTCCAGCAGGCCTCCTCCTCCCTCCTTTCTCTCGTTCTTCTTCTCCAACTACATGCTGGCTCCTCACTCTCTCACTCTCTGAGGTAAAAAAAAAACTAGCTTCACCAGAAATGGTTTTCCAACAGTCTTGAAGGAGTTCCCAGAGATGCTTAGCACTTGTTGGCCCTTTTGCCTTCACTCTGCGGTCCAGCTCACCCCAAACCATCTCGATTGGGTTCAGGTCGGGTGACTGTGGAGGCCAGGTCATCTGGCGTAGCCCCCCATCACTCCCCTTCTTAGTCAAATAGCCCTTACACAGCCTGGAGTTGTGTTTGGGGTCATTGTCCTGTTGAAAAATAAATGATGGTCCAACTAAACGCAAACCGGATAGAATAGCACGCCGCTGCAAGATGCTGTGGTAGCCATGCTGGTTCTGTATGCCTTCAATTTTGAATAAATCCCCAACAGTGTCACAAGCAAAGCACCTCCACACCATCACACCTCCTCCTCCATGCTTCACGGTGGGAACCAGCCATGTAGAGTCCATCCGTTCACCTTTTCTGCATCGCACAAAGACATGGTGGTTGGATCCAAAGATCTCAAATTTGGACTCATCAGACCAAAGCACAGATTTCCACTGGTCTAATGTCCATTCCTTGTGTTCTTTAGCCCAAACAAGTCTCTTCTGCTTGTTGCCTGTCCTTAGCAGTGGTTTCCTAGCAGCTATTTTACCATGAAGGCTGCTGCACAAAGTCTACTCTTAACAGTTGTTATAGAGATGTCTGCTGCTAGAACTCTGTGTGGCACTGACCTGGTTTCTAATCTGAGCTGCTGTTAACCTGCGATTTCTGAGGCTGGTGACTCGGATAAACTTATCCTCCGCAGCAGAGGTGACTCTTGGTCTTCCTTTCCTGGGGCGGTCCTCATGTGAGCCAGTTTCTTTGTAGCGTTTCATGGTTTTTTCCACTGCACTTGGGGACACTTTCAAAGTTTTCCCAATTTTTCGGACTGACTGACCTTCATTTCTTAAAGTAATGATGGCCACTGGTTTTTCTTCACTTAGAATTTGTATTATGGCAAGAAAAAGCAGCTAACAGTCTATTCAGTAGGACTATCAGCTGTGTATCCACCAGACTTCTGCACAACACAACTGATGGTCCCACCAACCCCATTTATAAGGCAAGAAATCCCACTTATTAAACCTGACAGGGCACACCTGTGAAGTGAAACCCATTTCCGGTGACTACCTCTTGAAGCTCGACAAGAGAATGCCAAGAGTGTGCAAAGCAGTAATCAAAGCAAAAGGTGGCTACTTTGAAGAACCTAGAATATAAGACATATTTTCAGTTGTTTCACACTTTTTTGTTAAGTATTTCATTCCACATGTGTTAATTCATAGTTTTGATGCCTTCAATGTGAATCTACAATTTTCAGAGTCATGGAAATAAAGAAAACTCTTTGAATGAGAAGGTGTGGCTAAACGTTTGGTCTGTACTGTATATATATATATTACTATTTAACTTTTTTCTTTCTTTTCTTTTTTTTAAGAAACACGTGATTTTTTTAGTTATTTTTTTCATCTCGGGGGAATATTTCATTTATTTATTTTACTTAAATGCATGTATTTGATGTCTAAAAGTAATTTTTTGCAGTTCAACCGTATTTAGTTATAAAGGTTACACCAACTGACTTTTATAGCCTTTTTTTGTTTCCCATCAACTTTGATTTGGTATGTGGTCATAAAAGGCTAAAATAATAATAATAATAATAATAATAATAATAATAATAATAATAATAATAAAAAAATGAGTTGGAACCTCTCCTGCTGGACCGTCAGACAGAGCTCACTGGTGGATTCTCAGTTAACTCATTCTGCAGCCAGCAATGGACAGTGCAGTTCACAGGCTATATAGGTCAAACTATTAAATTTTTTTAATGAAATTCAATTAAAAAATGACTTTTAGCCAAAAATGCACGCAAATAAGTAGGATGTGACCCACCGAGAGACCCTCAGCTAAATGCTAATTACAGATATATTATGCACTCCAGTTCTTCTACTTATCCCTGGGATCAGTTTAGCACAAGCCAATCCCAAAAATGCCTTTTTTTAACTTTTTTGAGGCATTGAACTAAAGAAAAAAATTGACTAATGTGTTGTACACAAATCAGCCACTAGATGTCACTGTTGCACAGCATACGCTAACGCTATTTGTTGCACTTTATATTATTTTTTTTCTGCAAATATACAGTATATGGATATTTTTTACAGCAAATGAAAGCTATAAAATAGACAAGGTGCACAAATATTTTTTTGCTGTGCTACATGTCTATTGCTCTGTATAGACCCAGTCTTAAACTAACAAAGCCAATAACGGGAAGCCATCATGAGAAAATGACTGTAGGTTTTTGCGTTACATTATTTATTTATTTTTATATACTTTTTTTTTCTCATATCACAATCTGTATGAAATAACAAAATATGTGATCTTGATATTTTCACACTGGCCACAAGGCTTAGCTTAGCCTCTTCTTTCCATTTAATTCAGATAGAGTTTTCAGCAGGCTCATTATCATCAGAGGCAGGTCTACCTGTTGAAGTGCTTGCTTAACATGAAACGTCCGTCGTCTGCTGTGCCGTGCATCCCTCCCCCTCCGCTGTTTTTACATTTTACCTGATGCTGAAATAAACGGATTCTTTGGTATACGGCAGCCCGGTGAGTGCCCGCCTCTGCTTTTGCTTCGTTGGATGGGACTTATGCTTGGAAGGAGCACCAGTGTCCGGAGCATACCTGTAACCATGCCCGAGTAAGCTGTGCCGGAGTTTGAGTGAAAAAGTGAATTGGTTTGGATATCGGTCAGTGTACTGATTAGTGCTCGGTGTTCTTTTTTCTTGGATTCCTTTGCTTCTGGTGATGTCACAGCTTACCTCCTCCTCCTGTACCATGATTGATATAATAACACCCCTATATACAGTAGATAACACAGGATCCACCATTCACAGTAGGTGATGTCACAGCTCACCTCCTCCTCTTATACATTGACTACACATTTATATACAGTAGATAACACAGCATCCACCATTCACAATAGATGTCACAGCTCACTTCCTCCTCCTCCTGTACAATGACTAATAACACCTCTATATACAGTATAGTAGATAATGCAGGATCCACCAATCACAATATGTGATGTCACAGCTCACATTCTCTCCCTCCTGTACAATGATTAATAACACCTCTATAGACAGTAGATAACACAGGATGCACCATTCACAGTAGGTGATGTCACACCTTACCACCTCCTCCTCTGATACATTGACTACACCTTTATATACAGTAGATAACACAGCATCCACCAATCACAATAGATGTCACAGCTCACTTCCTCCTGTACAATGACTAATAACACCTCTATATAGAGCATAGTAGATAATATGGGATCCACCAATCACAATGTGATGTCACAGCCCACTTCCTCATGTACAATGATTAATAACACCTCTATAGACAGTAGATAACACAGGATCTACCATTAACCATAGGTGATGTCACAGCTCAT
Organism: Anomaloglossus baeobatrachus; assembly: GCF_048569485.1. Taxonomy (NCBI): domain Eukaryota; kingdom Metazoa; phylum Chordata; class Amphibia; order Anura; family Aromobatidae; genus Anomaloglossus; species Anomaloglossus baeobatrachus. The sequence continues at coordinate 51,358,189 of NC_134363.1, read as the reverse complement.
CTCCTCCTGTACAATGCATGATAACACCTCTATACACAGTAGATAACACATGATCCACCACTCACAATAGGTGATGTCACAGCGCACCTGCCCCTCCTGTACAATGCCTGATAATACCTCTATACACAGTAGATAACACAGGATCCACCATTCACAATAGGTGATGTCACAGCGCACCTGCCCCTCCTGTACAATGCCTGATAATACCTCTATACACAGTAGATAACACAGGATCCACCATTCACAATAGGGGACGTCACAGCTCACCTCCTCCTGTACAATGCATGATAACACCTCTATACACAGTAGATAACACATGATCCACCACTCACAATAGGTGATGTCACAGCGCACCTGCCCCTCCTGTACAATGCCTGATAATACCTCTATACACAGTAGATAACACAGGATCCACCATTCACAATAGGTGATGTCACAGCGCACCTGCCCCTCCTGTACAATGCCTGATAATACCTCTATACACAGTAGATAACACAGGATCCACCATTCACAATAGGGGACGTCACAGCTCACCTCCTCCTGCACAATGATTAATAACACCTCTATATACAGTAGATAACACAGGATCCTCCATTCACAATAGATGATGTCACAGCTCACCTCGTCCTCCTCCTGTTATACAATGACTACACCTCTATATACAGTAGATAACAGAGAATCCACCATTCACAATAGGTGATATCACAGCTCACCTCCTTCTCTTATACAATGACTACACCTCTATATACAGTAGATAGCACAGGGTCCACCATTCACAATAGATGATGTCACAGCTCACCTTCTCCTTTTCTTATACATTGACTACACCTCTATATACAGTAGATAGCACAGGGTCCACCATTCACAATAGATGATGTCACAGCTCACCTTCTCCTTTTCTTATACATTGACTACACCTCTATATACAGTAGATAACAGGATCCACCACTCACACTAGATGATATCACAGCTCACCTTCTCCTCCCTTCACATAAACCTTCGCATGCACTCATTAGAAGCCTTAGGGCTCATGCGCACGTTGCGTACTTACAGTACATGCATTTACGCTGCGTATTGCACTGCAGCATAAATGCATGCGACCTGCATCCCCTGCACAATCTATGTAGATTGGGCATGATACGTGCGCACGTTGCTTTTATGAACGCAGCGATTTGGGTGCTAAAATTTTGACCCAAACCCGTGCGTTCAGAAAAGCAGCATGTCAATTATTTGTGTGCTTTGGATGTAGCTCCCGCTCTGTCTATGGTGGGGGCAGCAGCCATAGCGCATGAAATCGGCTTTTTTTTTTTACAGAAATATTGCATCCATTACTTAGTGTTTCTGCAGCGATTTGAAGCGCACACGTGCTGTCACATCGCTGCAGAATATTCAGCAGGAACGTGCGCATGAGCCCTTAGTCTAAAATCGCTCCAATGACCAGTGTGAAAATAGCAAGATTTATCATTTTTCATTTTTAATACAGATTGTGATCTACAAAAAAAAAAAAAAAATAGCAAAAAAAAAATCTGCTGAAAGTTGGTCCCCTTGCCTCTTAAGTCCCCTGTGGCTGCACAGGTTGCATCAATTGTATGATTTCTCCTGTTTAGTTGGATTAAAGAGGATGTGTCACTAGATTTTCACATTAGAGACTCCATGCATTAGTAAATAGGTCTCTTACTTCTGATGAGGCTGGTGTACTTACCATGAAAATGAATGTCATAACAGCTGTACAATCCTTTCTGGAATTTTTCTTGCTTGACATAACACTGAGCACTTTTCGAATTAAGCTCTAATAAGTATGAATTTTTCTAAAAATATTTGAACAGTATACAGCTATAGTTCAGAAATATTTTATATATATATATATATATATATATATATATATATATATATATATATATATATATATATATATATATATATCTAATATATAAACCTGAATGTGTGTGTGTGTGTGTGTCCGGGATTGGCATCTGCACCGCCGCAGCTACAGCCACAAAATTTTGCACACTCACACGTCTGGACCTCGAGAGCGTCATAGGCTATGTTTTGAGGGGAAATTTTAACCCTGCGCTTTACAGTTATTCACCAAAAAACCTGCCTCCATTAAAGCGAATGGAGCTGGGAGTTACAGTGCAGCCAGAACTTCAGAAGAATGCGCAGCCACGCCCTTATATGGAATGTTGGCGTGTCACAATGCAGCCAGGGAAAGAGACAGACAGGGGAAGAGGCAGACACAGACAGGGTAAGAAAAAGACATAGACAGACACAAAGAGATAGACACAGACAAAGAGACAGACTGACAGAGAAAGAGACAGACAGGGAAAGAGAGAGACAGGGTAAGAGACAGACACAGACAGGTAAAGAGACAGACAGACAAAGAGACAGAGACAAGGAAACATACAGACAGGGAAAGAGAGGGAAAGAGACAGACAAAGACAGGTAAAGAGACAGACAAAAAGACAGACACAGGGAAAGAGACAAAGGGAAAGAGACAGACAGGGAAAGAGAGGGAAAGAGACAGACAGGGAAAGAGAGGGAAAGAGACAGACAGGGAAAGAGACAGACAGGGAAAGTGACAGAGATAGATAGACAGACCGGGAAAGAGATAGATAGACAGACAGGGAAAGAGATTGAGACAGACGGAGAAAGAGACAGTCAGAGACAGACAGGGAAAGAGACAGACAGACAAAGAGAGAGAGAGAGATATATACAGAGGGGGAGACAGACAGAGAATGGGAGAGAAACAGAGAGACAGTTACTATCCCGGGCGTTAATACATTCTATTTATACATTCTATCCCGGGAATGTTAATACATTGTATTTTGTTAACACCAGTTATTAACCCGGGCGAAGCCGGGTAGTACAGCTAGTATATATATATATATATATATATATATATATATAACTATTATACTTTGGGCTCTATATATTATAATAAGTAATAGTAAGAGGTGAGGAAGTTGCTCCAATCCCTATGTCAGTAGTACTTGGCAGCCAGGCAGGGGCCCTATAACTTCCTTGTTGTCAGAACCCTCAGCGCTTTTATTTTGTTATTTAAGCTCTTTGTTGCGGCATGACGAGGTTCTGTTCATTCTAATTAGAAGTGTTGCCAGGGATGATGACAGTTAGGAGGCAGTTTACAGGGTTCCAGTCTGGTAGTATCAAGAGTGTGCTGTATCCGCAGGTTACATCTTGTGTTGTAGCGGATGCTGAAAGGGCTAAGGACTCTTTCTTTTCTGGCTGAGATTACTCATAAATTTAATCACAGCTGCAACATCTTATCATGCCCTTCCGCTATATATACCCACTCCTAACTTTACTCCAAACCGGTTATAGAAAATCATAGCTATGCAGTTCACATTGAAGGAGCCAGTCTCTGGAGAAGCTGAGGTGTCATTTCTGTTACAGCTGAGAGGTTCCTGCCGGAGAAGCTGTGGATTGGTATTATTTGTTGTGTCTTTCCCCACCTGTTTTTTCTTACCTTCCTCATATTGTCTTATTGCAGTGGCTGGTCAGAGTGTGTTCTGGACCATTGAGAGCCTAGACACGTGATGACACACAGGTGAAGGACCCGTCCAGGGACATTAGGGATTGCAGGGATCAGCCTCAGGTGAGTGTCTTTCCCCACCTGTTTGTCTTACCTTCCTCATGTTGTCTTATTGCAGTGGCTGGTTTTCACTAGTCAGAGTGTGTTTGGGGCCATCGAGGGCCTAGGCACGTGATAGCGCATGATGGAAGGACCCGTCTAGGGACATTAGAGAGTGCAGGGATCAGCCTCAGGTGAATGTCTTTCCCCATCTGTTTGTTTTACCTTCCTCATGGTGTCTCGATGCAGTGGCTGGCCTTCACTAGCCAGAGTATGTTCGGGGGCATCAAGGGCCTAGGCACGTGACGGCGGACAGGGGAAGGACCTGTCTAGGGACATTAGGGAGCGCAGGGATCAGCCTCCGGTGAGTGTCTTTCCCCACCTGTTTGTCTTGCCTTCCTTATGTTGTCTTATTGCAGTGGCTGGTCGGAGTGTGTTCATGGTCATCAAGGGCCTAGGCATGTGACGGCGCATAGGGGAAGGAGCTGTCTATGAACATTAGGGTTTCCAGGAATCAGCCTCAGGGAGTGTTAGGAGGTCACCCCGCTCCCCTCTCCCTAATGCCAGGGTCTTCCATACTGCTACTCTTTTGTTCCCTCTATGTTGTGCCACTAGCCGGGAATCCTCTCGTCACATCATGACAGGCAGCCACGGACTACTATTGTGGCCACTGGCCCAGGGCTCTGCAATTCAATTGGGTCATGTCCAGTGTTTCTATAGCCAATTTTATACAGATTGTATTTGTGGCGCCCTGGACTAGCCAGGTAGCCACAGACAAAACACACACACACACCCCCCCACCCCCGGACAGTTACATTAGTCAGACACAAAACCCTTATTGCCTCCCTCCAGGGTCTGATGTCCACACCAGGTGGGGCGGAGCCAGGTGGTTGGCCCCGCCCACCGAGGAGTTCACAGTCCTGGAGGCGGGAAAAGGAGCCAGTACAGTCTAGGAGGTGAAAGTGAGAGGTCACGTACTGCGAGTGTCTGGGTTGGAGCCCAGGCACTGAGAGCAAGGTTGGCAGACGGTGGTGGCCGTCTGCAGGAGTTGGTGGAACTCCGCAGAGCCGTAAGGACCGGGGCTGTGCGGTGGCCCACCGGTACCGGGCCGGGGAACGGAGTGAAGCTAAGCACACCCCGACCAGGCTTGGAGCCGCCGACAATAGTCAAATCCGATGGGACAGGAACCCCCGGGGTTCCCTAACAACCAAGTCTTGATTGAAGGCAACCGCTCACACCGTGAGGACATACAGCCACCACCACCGGCTAGAAGTCCAAGGGCCAGCGCCTGCGGGCAAAACGGGCTCCTCTGGTATCTATACACCGGGGAGCGGACTACCGTTGGGAACCCATCGTAGTCAAGACAGTACACAAAGGTGCAGGGAGAGACAGCCACCATCACCTGTCCGGTGAGAGATACAGCAGCCGGCTGCGGGACCCATCCATCCAGCCGTTTGGATTACCGGAGACTTTGTGCATCTCTTGCTGAGTGAGTACACCCGTGCCATCCGGCACCGCGCCGCGCTGTCCCTGCAACCCTGCACCTCACCGGCCCTGCCTCCTCGTCACACCACCGGGCCCCGGGACCACCAACCCCTACCCACGGAGGGGGAAAACAACATCCCAGCTGCTCCCTACCATCGCTCCCGGGATCCCCGTCACCAGCAGCGGTGGTGCCCATCTTCACCACAACCCGTGGGTGGCGTCACGGACTAAATCCCCAAACAAACCACCCCCTTTTCACTCACGGGCGAGGAGTGCCGCTCGAGTCCCCGGATCCGGCCCACCGCTCGAGCCACCGGGCAGCAGCAGCAGCGCCGGACCCGAGCGTTAGCGAGCGCGTCCCCTCCGCCCGCGACATATTGTTTGCAGTAAGAGACCTAAAGTGATTTGCAGGTTTCCAAAATCCGCCAGTAAACTTGCAAATGCCAAAAACTTGAAAGACCCCAGGTGCTCTCCTCTCTGAACAAATGGCCACACACGCTGCATCGTAAACGGCAAGAAGCTAAATCCACGGGCGAAACAACAGTAAATAACCAGAGGCGCAAAAAATACAATATGACTTAATGGGGCACAAAATATTTAGAAGACGGACGGTTCCAAGACCAAAATAATCCCTGTCTAGCGATCGCTGCCCCATAAGTCATGGAGTGCACTCCCCGGAATGTGAGCAGCGAGGATGGAGGCGCGCGCTGCACCGTGCACCTCGTAAAACCTTGTTTACCTCTTCACTTTTCACTTAGGAGACTCCTGGCTTCATTTCACGCCGCGAGCTATTAAATCATTAATGATGAAACAATCCGGTAAAGTATAAAGAAGGTGTTACCTGCCCCGGGGCGATGCTGTTTTACTGCGACCTGAATATTTGTCGGTACTTGAAAATTAAAGCTTTGAGTATGGAAATGTATTTTAACTTCAAGGGTTCAGTTATGGTGCTTTTCTTTTTTTTTTTTTTTTGTTCTACCGCCTTTTTGTGTAAAATCAAAAATTAGCATTTGGCTTTTAACATTTAGAAAAGGTGGGTTGTGAAATGCAGAAATTCCAGATGCAAAGAAATATCCAAAATCGGTCACATGGTTGTGCAATCTTTAAGACGTCTACAGGATAGCCGTAAGGGCCGGTGGATGCCCTGATTGGAGAAAACAAAGGTGTAACATAAACACCCTGATGCCTCATATGAAATTTGTAACCGTAATGTACTTGTGACATTTTAGGCTATGTTCACAGTGAGGTTTTTTTTCCACAATTTTTGGAATACTCCCAACACTCTGTGTTAGTGAGTGCTTCTTCTTTGTGGAGATAATCCATCCACCTCACAGGTGTGGCAGATCAAGATGCGGCTTAGACAGCATGATTATTGCACAGGTGTGTCTTAGACTGGCCATTATGATTATTGCACAGGTGTGCCTTAGGCAGGCCAGTATGATTATTGCACAGATGTGCTTTAGGTTGGCCAGTATGATTATTGCACAGGTGAGCCTTAGGCTGACCAGGATGATTATTGCACAGGTGTGCCTTAGGCTGGCCAGTATCATTATTGCACAGGTGTGCCTTAGGCTGGCCAGTATGATTATTGCACAACTGTGCCTTAGGGTGATCAGGATCATTATTGCACAGGTGTGCCTTAGGCTGCTCAGCATGATTATTGCACAGGTGAGCCTTAGGCTGACCAGGATGATTATTGCACAGGTATGCCTTAAGCTGGCCAGTATGATTATTGCACAGCTGTGCCTTAGGCTGGCCAGGATGATTATTGCACAGGTGTGCCTTAGGGTGATCAGGATGATTATTGCACAGGTATGCCTTAGGCTGGCCAGTATGATTATTGCGCAGGTGTGCCTTAGGCTGACCAGGATGATTATTGCACAGGTATGCCTTAGGCTGGCCAGTATGATTATTGCACAGGTGTGCCTTAGGCTGGCCAATATAAAAGGCCACTCCACAGTATTTGCTGTGACCACCATCTGTCTCACGCAGTGCACATCTCTTATGCATAGAGTTGATCAGGTTCTTGATTGTGGCCTGTGAGATGTTGATCCACTCTTCTTCATTAGCTGCAAAGTTTCTGGATATTGGAGGAACTTAAGCATTCTGTCCAGAGCATCCCAAACATGCTCAATGGATGACATGTCCGGTGAGTATGCCGCTATGCAAGAACTGGGATGTTTTTCCGCTTCCAGGAATTGTGTATTATCCTTGCCCCATTGGGCCCGCGCATTATCAGCTGCTACATGAGGCAATGGTCATGGGTAAACGACACAACAATGGCCTCAGCATCTCATCACAGTATCTCTGTGCATTCAACATGGCAAAAATAAAATGCACCTGTGATGGTTGTCCATATCATAACCCCACCACCACCATGGGCCCCTCCATTCACAACGTTGACATCAGCAAACCGCTCACCCACCCGAAGCCATACCCAACCTGCCATCTGCCCTGTACAGTGAAAACTAGGATCCATCCATGAAGAAAAAACTCTCCAACATGCCAGACGCTATCGGATGTGAGCATTTTTGCCCACTCAAGTCAGTTTGGGCGATGAACTGCAGTCAGGTGGAGACTCCGATGAGGAAGACGAGCAGCAGATGAGCTTCCCTAAGACGGTTGTTGACAGTTCGCGTAGAAGTTCTTTGGTTACGCAGCGATTGTTGCAGCAGCTGTTCAGGTAGCCGGTCTCAGACAATCTTGGAGGTGAAGATGCTGGATGTGGAGCTCCTGGGCTGGTGCGGTTACACGTGATCTGTGGTTGCGAGGCCGGTTGGATGTGGCCAGTCTCAGGTGATCTTGGAGGTGAAGATGTTGGATGTGGAGGTCCTGGTCTGGTGTGGTTACATGTGATCTGTGGTTGTGAGGTCGGTTGGATGTGGCTGGTCTCAGACGACCTTGGAGGTGAAGATGCTGGATGTGGAGGTCTTGGGCTGGTGCGGTTACACGTGCTCTGCGGTTGTGAGGTCGGTTGGATTTGGCAGGTCTCAAGTGATCTTGGAGGTGAAGATGCTGGATATGGAGGTCCTGGTCTGGTGCGGTTACATGTGGTCTACGGTTGTGATGCCAGTTGCATGTGGCCAGTCTCAGATGATCTTGGAGGTGAAGATGCTGGATATGGAGGTCCTGGTCTGGTGCGGTTACATGTGGTCTACGGTTGTGATGCCAGTTGCATGTGGCCAGTCTCAGATGATCTTGGAGGTGAAGATGTTGGATGTGGAGGTCCTGAGCTGCCGGTTGTGAGGCCGGTTGGATGTGCTGCCAAATTTTCTGAAATGCCTTTGGAGATGGCTTATGGTAGAAAAATTAACATTCAATTCACAGGTAACAGCTCTGGTGGACGTTCCTGCAATCAGCATGCCAACTGCATGCTCCCTCAAAACGTGTGACATCTGTGGCATTGTGCCGTGTGATAAAACTACACATTTTTGAGTGGTCTTTTATTGTCACAAGCCTAATGGACACCTGTGCAATAATCATAATGCCCAGCCTAAGGCACACCTGTGCAATAATCATACTGCCCTGCCTAAGGCACACCTGTGCAATATTCAGACTGCCCTGCCTAAGGCACACCTGTGCAATAATCATACTGTCTAATCAGCATCTTGATATGCCACACCAGTGAAGTGAATGGATTATCTCAGCAAATGAAAAGCGCGCACTAACGTAGATTTAGACAAATTTGTGAACAATTTTGAGGTCTTTTATGTCCATAGAAAAAGTCTTAGATCTTTGAGTTCAGCTCATGAAAATGGGAGAAAAACACCAAAAGTGTTGTGTTTATATATTTCTTATTTTGTGCCATATATTTTGCCTCAATCTCAGGCACATAATTGACCTAGTTAGTGCAGAATTTATTATTGCATGCGCTGTGTATATGGACATATAGGTGTGGGGTAATAAATCCAGCCGCTCGATAATAGTACCTTCGCAACACTACCCATCTGTTAAAAATAAAGAACAAAGAAAATACAGCTATAAGAAATAAGGGATTTATTTGGTTTCCATTTCAAAGGAATTTCATAAACAAAAGAAAAAAAAACAACTTATCAGACTATTTGTCATAGAAAATAGTAACACAAATAAGTTACGTAGGAAATGTAGAAGAAAATCTGCAGGGGTATAAAATCCATGTACATATGAGAGAATAACAATAATACCACAAATAAGCAGCTCATAGGACATTGTATACAAACAGGGAATTTCATAGATAATTTAGAATTATTTTTTTGCTCAGAAATCACAACTAAGGTCCAATATTATCAAGGTAAAGTGAATTAAAGGGCAGTTCCTATGTTTAAGAATGGGTATTGTCAGATAGTGCTGGTAAAAATAAGGACTTTTGCAATTTACTGTTTGTTAAAACTCTCAGCCGTTCTTCAGATATTAACAGTTTTCTTTTGTTTTGCACCTTGTTGCCTAGGAGACCGACCACTGCTGCTGTCTAGATTGGTGGTAACAGTTTGCTCCAGTGATTCTGGCCAGCTTCAAAATTCTCAACAGAAAAGAGATTGGAAGTGGTGGGCATGTTCCACTAGCTAGCAGCGGTAGTCGGTCTCTAAAGAAACCCTAACTAAGGCATCCATGCCGAAACGCGCGTTGGGTCTCTGGCACCATTTCAGTGGCTGGGAAACATGCAGACAGGTTGTTTCTTTGTCTTACACTTATATGTACCTCTATGATTTATTGATTTATCATCTGGAATATACTTATATGGACCACCCGCATACTAAATAATACGATATATATATTTTTTGTCCCCCTTACGCTGGTTTCAGGCACTTTTTTCCTAGTGTACTCATTGTCATTGTTTATTAATACTACTTTAATATTTTCAATAAAATTATATTTTTTTATTATTTTTTGGCTATTTAATGATTTCTTCTTTGGTTTGATATTCTCCAAGGAAACCAGCTGTAATAAAAAAAAAATATCGCAAGAATAGCTGAAAATTTTAAGATGCTGAAATCTGCAAAATTGCATGTAGTTAATATACAAGCAATATCCAACAATATCTGCAGTTTATGAACATACCCTTAAAATTTGGCGTTTGTGACATGATATCATGGGGTGTAGGGAAAAGCGGGTGAATGGTTCCTTCCTAGAGACTGTATGTGTATAGAGGTTAATATAAGTATCATATTTATAGCAGCCGATACCATGTGGAAATACAAAAAATAAATCCTTCCTCCTCCTCCCTTGCTATAGGTCATAAAATCGCTTCCTAAGCACCAAATTTTATCTCCTTCACACTGGAAAGTTTGAATATTGATTTGGACTAATTGTCCACCTTTTGACCTATTTTGTTATACTTTTATATACAGATATTTCATAAAGAATTGAATTCCAGAGCTGCATTCACTATTCTGCTGGTGTACATACATTACATTACTTATGCTGTACTGATCCTGGTTTACATTCTGTATTATACTCCAGAGCTGTACTCACTATTCTGTTGGTGGAGTCACTGTGTACATTAATTTCATTACTTATCCTGTAATACAGCAGGCAATAAGGTCCAGAACTGCACTCACTAGTTTGCTGGTGAAGTCACAGTGAACATACATTACACTACTTTTGTCGTACTAATCCTGGGTTACATCCTGTATTATACTCCAGAGCTGTAATCACTATTCTGATGTGATGTGAAGTTACACTAATCTTGTACCAATTTCAAGTTAAAGCATGTATTATGCTCCAGAGCTGCACTCGCTGGTTTAGTGGTGGAGTCACTGTGTATATACACATTACATTACTTATCCTGTACTGATCTTCAGTTACAGCTTACATTAAGCTCCAGAGCTGTGATCACTATTCTGATTGTAAAGTTACACTAATTCCAAGTTATAGCATGTTTTAAGCTCCAGAGCTGCACTCGCTGGTTTAGTAGTGGAGTCACTGTGTACATACATTACATTACTCATCCTGTACTGATCTTCAGTTACAGCTTACATTAAGCTCCAGAGCTGTGATCACTATTCTGATTGTAAAGTTACACTAATTCCAAGTTATAGCATGTATTAAGCTCCAGAGCTGCACTCGCTGGTTTACTAGTGGAGTCACTGTGTACATACATTACATTACTCATCCTGTACTGATCTTCAGTTACAGCTTACATTAAGCTCCAGAGCTGTGCTCACTATTCTGATTATGAAGTTACACTAATTCCAAGTTATAGCATGTATTAAGTTCCAGAGCTGCACTCGCTGGTTTAGTAGTGAAGTCACTATGTACATACATTACATTACTTATCGTCTACTGATCCTGAGTTACCTCCTGTATTATACTCCAGAGCTGCACTTACTATTCTGCAGATGCAGTCACTGTATACATACATTACATTACTTATCCTGTACTGATCCTGAGTTACAGCTTACATTAAGCTCCAGAGCTGTGCTCACTATTCTGATTGTGAAGTTACACTAATTCCAAGCTATAGCATGTATTAAGCTCCAGAGCTGCACTCGCTGGTTTAGTGGTGGAGTCACTGTGTACATACATTACATTACTCATCCTGAGTTACAGCTTCTATTAAGCTCCAGAGCTGTACTCACTATTCTAATAGTGAAGTTACATTAATCTTGTATGGCTGATCTTGAGTTACAGCATGTATTAAGCTCCAGAGCTGCACTCACTATTCTGATAGTGAGGTTACACTAATCTTGTAGTGATCACAATATGGCCCCACAGAGGACTACGTGTCCTGCAGTCCATCCTCTGTATAGCTTGCAGGTTGTATGGAGCTGTAATAAACGTGTCAAAGGTCCTGTCAGCTTTTTAGATTTTATGGCGTCAAATGTGGTCAAAACGTCATCTGAAAACTGCTCAGGAACCACTTTAACAAGAAGGGATGAATAAACATGGCGCACTCTGTATGATTATAAGGCACAATAGAGATTTATCAGAACTATTTCCAGGCAAAAGTGCACTAGTTGCCCTTAGAAACCAATTAGGCCCTATGGAAAGTGAAAGTAACCTGGTTGCTAAGGGCAACAACTCCACTTTTACCTCAGAATAGTTTTATAAAAACAACTATCCCCATATATTTTGGGTTGGATTTGTGTAGTTTATGTAGATTGATGAATATAATAATGATGGGTTTATCTTCTATGACAAAATGTAATGTTATGAAGGGTTTTTCAGTTTCCTAATGTATCATATACAGGGTTATTTCCCCAAAAAATCAGGTTAGCCCCTATCCATAGGAGAGAGGATAAGTTTCTGATTGCTGGGGGTCCGACTGCCCCAGCCCCGTTCTGAATGGTGCATAGGACACATTGTCGACCTCCGCCATATTCATTGTCTATTGGACTGGTCCCATAGACATTGGTAGAGCTGTGCACCTCCGCTCTCCTCAGGACAGCATTCTCTGGATTCCAGAGTCGTGTTTTTGGAGGTCACCTATTCTAAGGAAAGAATAATTTGATTTCTTTTGGGGGGAAATAACCCTTTAATAGCACTTTAGTTTAAAGGGATTGTCCAATTATCCCCAGGCTCAGTAATATACTTAATGGTGAGGGTTCGAGTGCTGAAACGCGCACCAATTGACAGAACGGGAATTTTTTTTATCCCCAAAGGGGCACTTTTATCCCCGTACGTCAGTTGCCCATTCATTCTCTATGGGGCTACTGGAAAAAGCAGTCCCATAGGGAATGAATGGAGCAGAGGTATAGTATATGCTTCGCTGCTCCATTCTAGGGGGATAAAGGTGCCCCGTTCTGCCTATTGGTATAAGCCGCAGCCCCCACTAATCAATACGTTATCCACGTGATAGCGGATAACCTTTTTACGCTGGACAACCCCTTTAACTCAGGCTCCTTTCACACTATGTCTGCAGTAAGCACTGGGATTAGTCATATATAGGCTTTCATTGTAGAAAAATGAGTACCATACGGTATTTACTGCATGTCTCTATGGAATAGGAAGTATGCGTACAGCAAAAAAAAAGAACACGTCTACCGTCCTGGGACCTTTCCTGGCTCATACGGTAAAAGTACACTGCAGACACAGTGTGAAGAGAGCATTATAAAACTTCCAAATCGTTAGGCTGTGTGCACACGTTGCGTTTTTGCAGCTATTTTTTTTAACCTTATGCCAGAATCCTGCAGCATTGTGCACACATACAGGATTTTAACAATGCAGATTTGGTGCAGAAAATAATCTGTGGGATGTCAATTCTTTCTGTGTTTTTAGCTGCCTTTTAGCCACTGAAAGCGATGAAAAAACTGCATACGAAAAATGCATAAAAATGCATCGAAAACGGGGCAAAATGCATAAAAAAGAATAAAAAGTGCATCGAATAAAACGCCAAAATGCATCAAATATGCATCAAAAAAACGCGGCAAAATGCATAAAAAAAGCATCAAAAATGCATCGAAAAAATGTCAATATGCATCAAAAATGCATTGAAAAACACTGCAAGATGCATAAAAAAAGCATCAAATATGCAATAAAAATGCATCAAATATGCATTAAAAATGCATAAAAAAACCGTGGCAAAATGCATAAAAAAGCATAAAAAAAAGTATTAAAAAAATGCCAAAGTGCATTAAATATGCATAAAAAATGCTGCAAAATGCATAAAAAAGATCGAAAAACGCGGCAAAATGCATAAAAAAGCATCAAATATGCATCAAAAATGCATCAAAAAACGGCAAAATGCATTAAATATGCATCAAAAATGCATTGAAAAACGCTGCAAAATGCTTAAAAAAAGCATCAAATATGCATTAAAAATGCATCAAAAAACGTGGCAAAATGCATTAAAAAAGCATCAAATGTGCATCAAAAATGCATCGAAAGACGCGGCAAAATGCATCGAAAAACGCGGCAAAATGCATTGAAAAGACATAAAAAAACACTGCAAAATGCATAAAAAAGCATCAAATATGCATAAAAAAATGCATCAAAAAACGCGGCAAAATGCATAAATAAACCCCATCAAATGCGCATGACAAATGCATTGAAAAACACTGCAAAGTGCATAAAAAAGCATCGAAAATGCATTGAAAAACAAAGCAAAATGTATTAAAAAATGCATCAAATACAAATAAAAAAATGCGGCAAAATGTGCTTTTTTTATGCAGTGTTTTTCCTGCCAAGAGATGCAGATTTGGTGCAGAAATTTCTGCAACGTGTGCACGTAGCCTTATGGAGGATATTTTTCATTGCTGGGTGCTTTTTGAAATGTACATTTTGATCCACAAGGGGGCGTCAGAGCCTTACTATTAAGTATATACGAAGAACAGTGTCCAGTTGCATCCAGCCTGCTGGAAAGTGTGACATGCTGGGAGTAGTAGTTTTGCAAGAGTTTGAGATACCATACCATACATAAACATCAGGGGCTGTGTTTCCTAAATCCATGCATAATATATACAGTACATGTGTTGTGAGTATAGCTGAGCAAAAAAGATGCGGACTGCCCTGCTCCGGTGAACTCCTTGGCAGCTGGATCAGCGCAGTCTTCATTTTTGCAGCCGACATCCTTGGCTCTTCTTGTGCTTACTAGACCCTGGTACGCATCACATAGCGATGCAGTGCACGTCATGACATCACGTGAAGCATAGAAGCTATGTCATGACATCGAAGGGCCCAGTAAGCAGAAGAGGTGCCGTGACGAGCATGCCAACTGCAGAAGTGAAGAATACATTGGTCCAGCTGATCCAGAGGACCGGACGCCAGAGCAAGTTTTTTTGTTGTAAGGAATTGATAACCAATTACAATATTTGCATATCAATCGTGAATGATCAAAGCCTAACCCACCATGTCGAGATACCTTGGGCTATTTGGTGGGTCATAAATCGGCTTTGCATATGGGGTAGCGGAGGTGGTCATCCTAAATTTAATCTCCCTCCAGCACTCAATAATAGATTGAAAATGATTAAAACCATAGCGGATAATCCATGATTACTGACGCGTTTCTGGCAACCAAGTGTATGAATGATTTTTTTGCGTTTCACATGGTTTTTCCAGCAAAAAAAAGAAACAAAAGGGTCCGGAGTATTTCTTACAGGCCTTGAATATGGATAACTTCAGGTATCCATATAACAACCAATCAGTGATAAGAAGAAATACAAACCAGACTTGGAGGGAATGATATAATAGTGGGGAAAAGGGTAATAAATATCGGGTAGAAAAAAAGTCATGACGGGAAAGAAACAAGACGAGTCTGTAACATGCGGTCCATATAAAGGAAATAACAATAAGTTATATTTCTCAATATATATATACACAAATATATATATTTATAGATATATAAAATTTACAAATAGAATAACCAATTTATAATAGCTTACAATGTCACCCGCCGGGTAGCTGTGGACAAAAAAAAAATCAACACACATTCACCATTTCTACAAAATTATTCATCAAATCCAATACATTTTTCAACATCGGCCAGTTCTGCATCATCCGTGTAACGTCATAAAGGGAACGTATAAGTTGTCCATCTCCAAAATTCTGTTTTAGTTGTATACTGTACTGTGCAAATTCGGAATGAAAAGGCACTAAATTTAGAAAGCACTGAGAGGTGACAATTTTTTTGTCTCGCCCCACGTGGACTGAGATCCATATGGTGTCTCTTTGCATCCAGTTTTGTGCTCCTTCCCAACATGGTAAAGTTAAACCACTCCTAATGACAGCTGTTGGTTCACGACTCTTCCATCCCCCCCCAAACGTAGTGTGTTTGTGGCATGACTCCAGGAATGTGTGATGTCGGCCATTTATGCCATATTGTAAACAGCTTAAGGAAAACAACAGGCGCTCCATTCGTTTTCCCCAACCACAGTGAACCACGGAGAGGATAACCCTCTGTCCTCTCCAATTTTACGTCCTTCCTCTTCTGCTCAACAGGGTGCAAACACATGCTGTATCAATCCGGATCCAGCGCCAGCCCACTAGCTTATCATCCATGGTCAATGCTCTTACGTAGGACTGCTTTTGTTTGCATTCTGATAACCATTGTCTTTTATCTACCCCACGACAACCATTAGTGGTGCCTCCTGAAGGGTCACACTTGGTCTCATAGAAGTATTGCTTTAGTGGTCCTGTGAGAGTCTGAATTTCACTTAGGATAGTGACCGTCTTGCCATGCATATCAATAGCCGAGCGCTTGTCTGTTACCCATAAATGTCTGGTATCACACACAGAAAGTTCTCCTCTCCGAGAAGGACTGATTGCATCTGACCCTTGTGCCCGTTTCACCCGAGAAGTCCTGTTGGCCGGTTCTGAACGTGATATCAACTCTTCCGCCAAAAACAAAAGAGGAGGTCCTGTGGGCTCCTGTCTAGTGAGGGCCACTCTTGTAGAATAAAGGTTCCACTCTTTACCAGCCATGTCAGGATAAGTAGTTGTCAAGTCCGGGTAGAAGCCATCATGGAGTCCCTCGGTGAAATTAATGAAGTTCTGCAGATGGTCTGTGGAGTTCGAAGAATTCTTAGGGCCATAATCCCAATCAGTAGTCTGGTTTTGGAAGGGGGCAGCTTTGATGGCACAAAGGTATGAGATCACCATGACATAAAGGCGGAGGAGCATTACTTAATCCACCTCAAACAACTGTGAAGAGAACAGAGAAGATAGTTATGTCATTATCTTCATAAACATATATTTTCTAGTACAATTTTAGACAACTAACAAGACATGCAATTGGTACTTTCGATAAGGTTGGTTTCACATATCCGATTTCACAGCCTGAATTCGGATCATGGTGTCCGGATCAGAAGTGAGTCTCTTGACCCAAAATCAATAGCTCAACTGGGGCTGTTGAGTTTCGGTCAAGAGATCCGTGGTCAATCTCCATGAACGTCGGATGTGTAAAACTGGCCTAACCTTAAAAGAGGTTTGGAAGAACCTCTTTCCTCTCGGCTGCAGTTTGTTTTAATAAAACAACCAAACTGTAACACCCCTTTAAAATTTTC
Source organism: Anomaloglossus baeobatrachus (assembly GCF_048569485.1). Classification (NCBI taxonomy): domain Eukaryota; kingdom Metazoa; phylum Chordata; class Amphibia; order Anura; family Aromobatidae; genus Anomaloglossus; species Anomaloglossus baeobatrachus. The sequence continues at coordinate 51,341,197 of NC_134363.1, read as the reverse complement.
AGAGCTTCTTCTGTCATTGGTGGCTACCTGGCTGTGAGATTGGACAGCTAGCCACCTAAAATATTTACTACTATGGTAAGTGAGATCATATTGCTTAGATAGGCCATCACTTTCTTAATGGTGGAGGTTCTACCTACCAATGAAGATATCATAAATGGGGAGGAGGGGTCCCTTACTATGAGACCTCCCTACAAATGGAGGACTGCTTGATACAAGTTCCCTGTCTTCTGGACCATGTATGAATGCCTGCATGTAATGGTATTATTTTCCTGGATCGGAGTGTTTGCGACCCTTAGGTAATCTAGTGGGTCCTGATATTGTCCTAGGCTTGCCTGGTCACTTTTAATTTCTAGATTTTATTTTAGGCCTAATTGCCCTACATTTTGACACCTTAGAGACCAGTGAATACCTGTCTAACCACTTAAATCATATACATTTTTCGCAAAATTTCATGAAGGTTTCCTTGCAAAAGTATCTTAAGAATGCGGCAAAGAAGTAACACAAGAAAAGATATTGGCCGCATATATACTATACGAATAGAAGCCATGGTTTAACTTAAGTATATCTCAAAGGACATTAAGAACCTCAGTATCAGGAGGAAATAATTTATGTGTTGTTCTACTGTTGGACTCTATAGAACCAATGGTTAAATGGAAACTCCAGTTACTACAAGTTATTGTCACGGTGAATTAGGAGAAAGCAGATGACAGGGGCTCCTAGACTGGCCCTAAGGCTAGGGGACCCTAGCTATCCCTGATCTCAGAGTTACCTCTGAAGGTGAGGATGTCTGGGCCGCCTTCCTTGCCCTGCTTCTGACTAGCACTGATGTTATACCCTCAACTCCCGGGAAGGGCCCGAGCAGGAGTGATAAAGGCAACAGAAATTTACAAAAAGGGGAAACCAAAACTCTATTTCATGGCGCACACACACACACACACACACACACACACACATGTATAAGACAATAAGAGCTTAGGAGGAAAATAAGAGCAGGGAGGAAACAACAAGACAAAGGAAGAACTCTACAACAATACCAAGCATAAAGCAATACAAGCAGGACTGGGAAACAACAGCAGCACACACAGACCAACACATCAATAAACTATAGTCAGCATGAGAGGACAGATTCCACCATCATAAATAGGAGGGGAGCCAATGTGATAGGCTTCCAACAACATGTGATCCCAGAAGTAACAAGCAGGCTAGCATAGGTTAACTCTTGCTAGCCTGATCATGACTGAGCCCACAGCTGGTTGACGCCCAAACGTGGATAAGTAGCTCAGAAGCACCAGAGAAACCACAGGGTGACGTGTCAGGATCTCTTATGTGAACATAGTCTGATGTCACCATGACAATCAATGAGTTTTGTGCAAATCTCCTAGTTACAGTTATCAAATATCCAATTGTTAAATGATGACTAATAAATCAGTGAAGGTCTGTCCACTAAAACCCACCAATCGCCAAAATGAGGGACTTGAATGGAGCGGCTGTGTCACTTGTGTGCAGTAATTATATTTGGGTTCTATAGGATGGTCAGAGATATTAGAGCGATGTACTAGGTGACCTCCAGAAGTACGATGAAGATTGCATAGAGGAGTAGCGGACATGTATTACTGCCACTCCATGTACAAGAGGGGACTTGAGTCCCACATTCTTTCAATCGGTGGGGGCTGCAATGCTTGGAATTATACCGATCTACCAGCTACTGAACTGTTGGGCATCAGCTGGGCATAGATACAGCAGATGAAATATGTATTGAACATGTCACCGATTTTCTAAGTAAATATATTTCTAAAGGTGCTAGTGACTTGAACTTCTCACCAGATGACAATAACAACCCATCCAATCCAAAACATAGATGTCCATAAATTAGGTTATGTATAATAATGGGAAATGTGACACAAGGAGAAAGTATTGAACAGAAGAAGAAAGAGAAGTGCAATGAGCCATGGAAAGTCATGACAACAGCTGAAATCTATCAATAATTTGAAAGCAATCCCGCCACTTACTGAAAAATAATATACAAGAACATCAACAGGCCATGAGCAGGTGCTCCCTGCAAGATTTCATACAGAGGAGTGAAAAGAATTGTCAGAAGAGTTGTCCAAGAGCCAAGGACCAACTGTGGAGAACTATAGAAAGAGCTGGAATCAGCAGGTGCAATAGTTTCAGAGAAAACAATAAGTGATGCACTCCCCCTCCATGGTCTGTATGCACGCTCCTGTATGCACGCTTAATATGCAAGGCCCCATTGGTGAACAAAGCAGGTTCAAGTGTGTTTACAGATTGTTCAACATTTAAGCTGGCTTTACGCGCTGCGATATCGCTACCGATATATCGTCGGGGTCACGTCGGTAGTGACGCACATCCGGCGCCGGTAGCAACATCGCAGTGTGTGACGCAAATGAGCGACGATCAACGAGCGCAAATACGTGCGATATCGTAGCTCATTGTCACGTCGCTCATTTCCATAATAACGCTGCAGCATCGGTACGATGATGTTCGCCGTTCCTGAGGCAGCACACATCGCTGTGTGTGACGCCACTGGAACGACAAACATCTCCTTACCTGCCTCCACCGGAAAAGGAGGAAGAAAGGGGGTGACCGGGAGGTTCTGGCCGCTCATCTCCTCCCCTCCTTTTATATTGGGCGGCGGTTCAGTGACGCTGCTGTGACGCTGAACGAACCGCCCCCTTAGAAAGGTGCGGATCGCCGGTCACAGCGATGTCGCAGGGCAGGTAAGTGCGTGTTACTCTGCCGTAGCGATAATGTTCGCTACGGCAGCGATCAACATATATATGACGGGGGCGGGTGCTATCGTGCTCAGCATCGCTAGCATCGGCTAGCGCTGTCGCAGCGTGTAAAACCTGCTTTAGACAAGACTGAAATACTGAGAGAATATAATCTGGTCAGATGAGATCAAAATTGAACTCTTTGGATGCCATAATACACACCATGTTTGGAGGTCAAAAAGCATATCACCCCAAAAACACCAACAATAGTGACGTTTGGAGGTGGGAACATCATGGGTGGGGCTGTTTTTCAGCATACGGCACTGGCAAACCTCATATAACTGAAGGAAGGATGAATGAATACATGTACCAAGATATTCTTATAAAAAATCTGCTTTCATCTACCAGGATGAAGAAGATGAAATGAGGTTGGACATTTCAGGAAGACAATGATCCCAAACACAGCCAAGGAAGCTTTCAACTGGTTTCTGAGCAAAAAATAAAGCTGCTAGAATGGCCGAGCCGATCACCGGAGCTGAATCCAATAGAAAATGTACGGAAGGAACTAAAGCTCAGAGTTCATAGAAGGAGCTGGGACCTGCAGGATGTGAAGAGTGTTTGAGTGGAAGAATGGGCCAAAATCCCACCTGAGCAATGCAGACAGAACACTAGTTTCTACATACAAGAGGTTTCTTGAAGCTTCATCACCAGCAAAGGCTACTATACGAAGTATTAAATTAAATTTCAGTAATGTGTTCAATACTTTTTCCCTGTGTCGTTTCTCATTATTACACATAACTTAATTTAAGGTCATCTATGGTTTGATTTCTTTGCCAGTTTGGATTGGATGAGTTGTTACCGACATCTGGTGAGAAATTAATGTAAATAGAATCTTTAGAAATATATTTACTTAGAAAATTTGTGACGTGTTCAATATTTATTTCACACGCTGTATCTATAAACAGAGTATTGCAAATTAATGCTGTCTTCTGCTATCTTGTGCCATGTCTACCAATATGTTGAGCCAAGAGTAAGGCGGGCTTTGCACGTTGCAACATCGGTAACAATGTGTTACCGATGCTGCAGCGATAGTCCCGCCCCCGTCGCACGTTCGATATATAGTGAAAGCTGCCGTAGCGATTATTATCGCTACGGCAGCTTTACACGCACATACCTGCCGTGCGACGTCCCTCTGGCCGGCGACCCGCCTCCTTCCTTAGGGGGCGGGCCGTGCGGCGTCACAGTGACGTCACACGGCAGGCGGCCAATTGAAGTGGAGGGGCGGAGATGAGCAGGATGTAAACATCCCGCCCACCTCCGTCCTTCTCATTGCAGCCGGGAGGCAGGTAAGGTGAAGTTCCTCGCTCCTGCGGCTTCACACACAGCGATGTGTGCGGCCGCAGGAACGAGGAACTACATCGTACCTGTCGCTCCCCCGGCATTATGGAAATGTCGGAGGCTGCAGCGATGATACGATGACGACGCTTTTGCGCTCGTTCATCGTATCATCTAGGATTTACACACTACGACATCGCAAGTGACGCCGGATGTGCGTCACTTTCGATTTGACCCCACCGACATTGCACCTGCGATGTCGTAGTGTGCAAAGCCCGCCTTAGAGTAATGATGCACATATTTCACCTAGAAGAATTGTTTCCAGAGAAGAATACCTTAGCACATGTGTCACCAAAGAAGCCTTGGAGGCTAAACAGCTCATCACCAAGTGGTTGACTGCTTCTCAGCATCCTCATTTAATTTCACTATGATTCAAAGTCTGCTAATGTGACGCCCCTGGACTATTCAGGTCGTCACAGGGTACTGCACGCTCTTTCCATTCAGTCCAGTATTCAACCCCCCATGGTTCTGGGTCTCCATCCTGCAGTGCTGCCTCCACCAGCATTCACAAATCCTAGATACACCTTGCATCACACCTGTCAGGCACACCAGTAGGCTGCTTAAGCAGGAATAGGGCCGCCCACCTAGGGGTCAGGCAGGAAGGTGGGAGGTGTCAAGTCAGTTCAGTGGCAGCCCTCGAGCTGTGAGGAGCTCTGAGGAAGCTGGGAGTTGTAGCTGCCAGGGGAGAAGCAGACTAGAGCACAGACGGTGGTCTGGACCTAGATGAGTCGGACCCCCGGTCTCAGGGGACTGAGGCTAGGTGCCTGGGACCTGTATGCGAGGACGGTCAGCAGCCTGGGCCTAATCACCGGTCCGGGACCGAAGGCACGACGGGGTACACAGACCCTAGGTTGGGGAGAAGTGTGAAGCCCCACGGGTGTTGTGTCGGTGCATTACCTTCAGGGACTCCACTCGGCTGGATCTGGTCACAGGTAGGAGATCTTCATCCTGTTCGTGACGCCAGATGTGAAGCCCCACAGGTGTTGTATCGGTGCATACCTTCAGGGACTCCACGTAGCTGGTGCTGGTCACAGGTAGGGAATCTTCGGTTTTTGATCGTGACGCCACTCTCAGTATTGCGGTCAGTAGGGACCGCCACTGCAGGTTGAGGGTCGCCTGGGGCTGATGGTGTGTGCAGTTAGTTGGAATAGCCTCCTGAGAGTGAGGCAAGCCCCAGGGCCCGGTGTAGGTTTGTAGTACCACAAGTCGCAGAATGACTCACACAGGCAGAACTGTCTTTCAAGGGCTTTACTCACATTTGATGGCAGGGTGAGTAGCCCGGGCGTAGCTGAGATGAACCAGATGGGAACCAGGTATCCTTCAGGCTGACTTTATGAGGGTGACTACTGACTCGCCTTCCTTAGCCCTTGGTGGTTTGGGGTGACCCCGACTTTGAGTCCCTATGGGGGTCACCCAGGGAAGATGCTGCAGCCTCTCTCCCCCTTTTGTTTGCCGTTTGCTTGTTCCCCGGACCAGGCCACTCCAGCTGCTTGCCTCCTGTGACCTATGGGCCCTCACTGCGGTTACGTGGCTGCGGCTTTTGTGGTGTTGTGGTGTGGGCTTTGAGAGCCCCACACCGGCAGGTTTAGCAGAAGAAAGCTGGATCTATCTTCGCTTCGGGATCTGCCGCCCGGTTGGGCCTAGTGCTCTCTAGCAGTCTCCTTACTTCCCACTCCGTGCTTTCTCTCTAGCTGAAGCTGGCTTTCAGGTAGCACTCCTAGTTGACCGTTCTCCCCCGTCAGTAGCCACTGCGCGGGCGCTGTTAGACAGCATCAACCCCACAGGTCTGCTCCTCACTGAGCCCTATGGAGTTCTCCTTCTAACTGACTGACATCTGGGACCTTCACTGCTGCTGCTGTCTGAGCTTCACTTTCCTGCTGCTCACTCCTCCACACTCTGCTGCAGACTCTAGACTGTTTACTCCTCCTTCTCTTTTCCCTTTTGTGCCTGCCTACGCCACCTAGCAACCAGACTCTCCACCACACCCCTTGAGAGGAGATGGAGGCTTTTGGCCCCCTCCACTATTCCAGTGAAGGTCAAGGCTTTGCCCCCTCCTGGGATCCCCAGGGGTCCTCTCATGGGTACATGTGTGAGAGCTGATTACTATGCGCCTGTGTTCCACACCCCTGTCAGCCTTCTGGATTACCTGTATTGTACTGTCCCCAGCATGGGTGCAGTACTCAGTGGTGCCTGACCAGGTCAGGGGCGCCACAGAAGCTTCAGGCGACCCTGCGGAGGACAAAGCCTTTATGGACTGTTCCCACCAAGCTCAGAGATCGGGGGCACTGGCGCAACGAGGGGGATAGGGCTTTCCAAACAGGCGGCCCATTGAAATCCCAAGCGTGAGCCCCTGAGAGCAGGCTCCTTCACTTAGCCATAATAGTGTGCGGGGCCCGGAAAGCTCCAAGCTACCGGGCCACAATGGACAATCTAAATTCTGTGCCAGGAGGCAGGTCACAGACCACGAGGCAGTGCTGCAGGGGACGGGACCCAGACGAACTCCCCTCAAGAGGAAGCAGCAGTCAGAGACTTGGATTACCCTGTTGTTAGCGTCTGCTTTATTGCTGAGTGAGTACCCGACTGACCCCTGTGACCAGTGAGCCTGCGCTCCCCCTGCACCCCCATACCACCATCCAGAGTCCCGGGGCCTTCCCCCTACCAGTGGAGGGTAACGTCATCTTGCTGCCCCACTCCAACACCCCAGGTACTCCCAACGGCAGTGGTGGTATTCCCAATTACCGTACACCACGGGTGGCGTCACAAACTATATATACCTCCCCTGTAAATACCCCGTTTTTCATTTGAATATGGCCCCTAGCCCCCGGGTCCAGAGACCCTCGAGCCATGAGTAATCACCACCCCTGGATCCGAACGGTTCGACCGCTGCAGGAGTGGCACACTAACATGTCGTAAAACATTTTTGATGCAAAACAAGACAACTTTTTACTGTCTTACTAGGACTTAGTGGTTGGGATCACCAAGTGGTACAAGATTAATGGTTTGCATCTCTGATACTTGGCCATTACTTTACATTTGGTGGATACAGTCAATAGCAGAACATTTGCAGCCTATTTTACAGTCTTTAGTTGAGACCAGATGGTCAGTCTGTACTTCAAGATGGCACTTGCCAGAATCCATGTGCCAGGTCTCAGGGAGGTAACCACAACATACCCCACAGGAACAATGAATTACAGGGCTGCCTCAGCCATTTTTCTAAGGATGCCCTGGTACCTTCTGGATAGTCATCAGCTGCTAAACCTCAAGCATCCAAAAATCCACCTGACCACCAGGGTGCATAATGTGCACATGCAAAATATAGAAAATTTCATAATTTGTCATTCCTTTGCTCTTGGTTCCTCTTGCGCCTTTTTACCTTGGAGCAGAAGGTTTCCGACTCTGGTGCCTTCTTTGTCGCTTATCTGGTATGGTCTCCTGAAGACTCAATGTTCTTCAAAACATAACACATGCTTTGCCTTTGTGAGAATTTAACCAAAGCAAGGGTAACCAGTACTTTTCCAAACTCTTTGAGGCCTATAACATGCCCCTAACTATATACGGACCTGTGCTCACTTGCCAGTCTCCTAGATGTTGTGATGCAGATCTTGTTCAACCATAACATCTTCCATCATGTCTGTCACGGCACCAACACTGGCTCCTGTGATCAATATCAACTCCGTATGATGCCCCCACAGTATATTCCCACACACTGTATATTCCCACACACACTGTAAGATGCCCACACAGTATATTCCCTGATAGACAGTATGATGCCTGAACAGTATATTCCCCCACACACCATATGATGCCCACAATATATATACCCCAATACATCGAATGATGACCCCACAGTATATTCCACCCACACAGTATGATACCCTAAAGTATATTCTCCCACACACAGTATATTTCCCATACACCACATGATGCCCTCACAGTATATTCCCCCCCCCCACACACAGTATGATACCCCACAGCATATTCACCCCCACACAGTATGATGACTCACAATATATTTCTCCATAGACCAAATGATGCCACCACAGTATATTCCCCCATACACAGTATGATACCCCACAGTACTTTCCCCCACATCCCATAGGATGCCACCACAGTATATTCCCTCATACACAGTATGATACCCCACAGTATATTCCCCCACACACAGTATGATACCCTACAGTATATTCCCCCACACACAGTATGATGCCCCCACAGTATATTCACCCCCAAACCATATGATGCCCTCATAGTATATTCCCCCATACACCATATGATGCCCCACACAGTACATTCCCTCACAGACCGTATGATGCCACTACAGTATATTCCCCCACACACAGTATGATACGCCTACAGTGTATTTACCCCCACACAATATGATGCCTCCATAGTACACTGCTCTAGACATAGTATGATTCTCCCTACACATTATGATGTTCTCCTACCAAACTGTGTCACCTCCCCAACACAGTATGATTCCCCCACTGCCTCCCATAAAAAGTATAATGCCACTATAGTACTGTACACACATAATGATGCCTCCATATACAGTATGATGCCTCCATATACAGTATGATGCCAATAAATACCTCAACCCACTCCACATTATGATGCCCCCATAAACTCCTGCTACAGAGTGTGATACACCCCACAAATTCACGTACACAGTATGAAGTCACCAGGATAGCCCTCACACAAGCTTCCCACTTGCCTGTGTCTTCTGTCACATTTTTGCTCTTCTGCTACTGAGTTGGTCTATGCTGCCCAGTCAAAAGACCTGCAAAAGTCACGTCACCTGAAGGTCCTTCATTGTTTACCAACACAGAATGGTGGAGCAGGGATCTGACGGCTCTCTGCTCCACCATTATGTTCAACTGTATCTGCCTCCTGAGGACACAGAAATAGTTGAAGTTGGGACATACTGTCCTCCCGGGACAGCAGGACAACACTCCAAAGTCGGTATTACAAGTCTGGCACCGGACGGACCCCACTGATACGGTCAACTTGGTTCCTATCAAGCGTTTTCTTTTATTGAATATGACGTAACGTGTCCGATGTAGGGCAGAAATTCATCTGGACTCTTTAGATTACAATTGAAGCACTCTAGAATTTAGGAATATTTACTAAAATGCCCCCCCCCCCAAAGCAAAGAGTAACATTAGAAGATTATAGGAATTTCCAAACATCACTGCAATCTTCTGTGTTCCGTGGTCTACTTATGTCATCGCATTTGCCCACCTGTGTCTCTTCTCGTAAGCAGTAAATTTTAAAGCTTTAATAGTCACAATTTTCTAGTATTTTGGATATGAAAGCCGACGTTTAGCACGTTCCGTTGTCAACATTTACAGGAGCTGAACTTCAGAGAAGGGGGAGAAGTGCTCCTCAGATTTCTTCTTGACATAGTTGGTTAATTTACACGATAATTAAGTCAAATCCATACTTGACTGGAATTGCTGGGTCTTGACCTGCATAGTATATATCAGTAAGCCGGTTAATCCTGAGACACAGATGGGGAAAGGCAACGTAGTGGGAAGGGAGGATTTCTCAAATACTCCCTTTATGGCCATGTGCCAAGTAGTAATAGTAAAATTTTGTTCCCACCTTTTCTGATCTTATCCCATGCTCCTAGTCATGGAGTGAAACATCTGCAATAATATCTGTGAAAGGTTGGAAACCACCGTTAAATATGTCGTGTCTTCGAGCTTCACCTTAAGTGTGAATTAATAAGGCTAAGGTGCAACTAAAACTCCTGGGCTCCAATGCAAAAATCTTCAAACACCCCCCTCCTCCCAGACTACGTGCCATTTATATTGCTCATGGCTTTTTTAAGTGGAAGATAGGCTCTTTGATTGTATTTCTTTCCTTCCCCTGCTCATCTATGTTCCCGTACATTCCTTCCCCTGTTCATCTATCTGCTTGTCCGCTCTTCCCCTGCTCATCTATGTGCCTTCCCGGTCCTTCCCCTGCTCATTTATGTGCCTTCCCGGTCCTTCCCCTGCTCATCTATGTGCCTTCCCGGTCCTTCCCCTGCTCATTTATGTGCATACTCATCCTTCCCCTGCTCATATATGTGCTTTCTTGCTCCTTCCCCTGCTCATCAATGTTTCTGCCTGCTCCTTTCCCCTGCTTATATGTTCCCGTACATTCCTTCCCCTTTTCATCTATCTGCCTGTTCGCTCTTCCCCTGCTCATCTATGTGCCTTCCCGGTCCTTCCCCTGCTCATTTATGTGCATACTCATCCTTCCCCTGCTCATATATATGTGCTTTCTTACTCCTTCCCTTGCGCATATATGTACCTGCCTGCGCCTTCCCCTGCTCATCTATGTGCCTGTCCATTCCTTCCCCGGCTCATAAGTGTGCCGCCCCCGTGGCAGCAGCCTGCCGCTGCTCGGGTCCGGACCTTCCGGTGGGTGGCTCGAGGGTCTCCGGACCCGGGGGATCCCGCGGACACTCCGATTGAAAGGGAGGTTTTGGTGGACGTATATGTATGGGCTGGGCCATACTAGGTTTGTGATGCCACCCACGGTATGTGGTGATATTGGACACCACCGCTGAAGTTACGGGGCACCCGGGGGAGATGTTGATAAGCAAGTTGTTAACCCCTCCTTGGGCAGGGATGGTGGCCCCGGGACCCATTGGGGTTTGTTGGTGCAGGGAGATGGGCGACCGCAGGGTGCTGGTGTACTCACTATTAAGGGAACACACGAGTCTCTGGTAAACCAAGGTGATGGTGGTCGGTGCCCGCATCCGGCTGTGTTCTGGTTCCCCCACCCGGCTGGTGGTCTCGGTCTTTCTCCTGCACCTGTTTTAGTCTTAGTACACTAAGTACCCTGTTATTAAGCACTTGCAATTTATTTATTTATAGTCAGGGTATTTTTCATGCAATTTTTCTCTTTGGTTTTTTTCTAGTCTTAAGGCTGCAATTCACATGCTTAATGTTGCATGTTTACTGAACATTGTTTCAGCTCAGGTTTTTTGTGTTTTTGTATGTTATCTTGCTTTTTTGCAAGTTGGGGGCGCAGCCCTCCTAATACTGAGACTGAACAACTAATTGCGTCTCACTTCACTGTGTATTTAATCTGGGACACAGCTGACCACTTGCCACCATCCTTATTGGAGTTTGACATGACACTAGTCAGGTATGGATAATGTTTTTAACTTCAGTAGGTTAGGGACTGTCTCAGATGGGTACACCGTGACGAGGTGAGACAGCTTTTTACCTTTTTGCAAAAATGTATACACTAAGTACCCTGTTATTAAGCACTTGCAATTTATTTATTTATAGTCAGGGTATTTTTCATGCAATTTTTCTCTTTGGTTTTTTACCTGTTTTAGAACGGTGGACTGCCTGTGCTTGCAACTCCAGGAGTCCGCTCCCGGCTGGATGTGGCCTAAGGAGCCCTTGCCCGCAGACGCTGGCCCGTGGGATCTCTGAGCCTTCGCGGTGGCCTATTATCCCCCACGGTGGGCTGTTGCCTTCAATCGGGACAGGACCTCTAGTCCTGGCCTAAATCAGTTAATTAACCAGTTCCAGTCGCTTCTGGGCCTAGCTTCAGGGTCCGAGTACCCCCCTGTGTGCTCCGGTTTCCGAGTAGGTTCTCCGGGTCGGTACCGGCAGGCTACAACCCTGTCCCGGTCCACCTCGGTTCCACTAAGCCGTCTTCCCGGCTCCTGCAGATGGAGACCGCCGTCTGCCTCCTAGCCTGGTACCTGTAAGTCTTCCTTCAGGCCTGAGACACAGGCCTGACCTCCACTCTCCTTAAACTGAACTGACTGAACTGTTTCCCGCCCTCGGGATGTCTAAAACTCCTAGGTGGGCGTCTTCCAACTGCCTGGTTCCGCCCCCTGGTGTGTCTATCAAGCCCTTAGGGGGTGACTAGGTTTTTAAGGGTTGGTTGATGTCACCTGTGAGAGAAGGGTGTTGTGTGGGGCCCGGCCAGGGCGTCACACTAGTGCATGCTCACTCCTTACCTTGCTCATCTATGTGCCGTCCTGCTCCTTCCCTTGCTTATGTATGTGCATGCTCCCTCCTTCCCCTGCTTATCTATGTACCTGTCCGCTCCTCCATCTGCAGTGCTCATCTATTTGAACGCCCACTCCTAGTCTTGCTTATCTCACACCATACCTTCCCCTTCTAGTTGAGACCGTTCCTTTTCCAGCTCCTCTATGTCCCTGACCAGTCTTTACCTGTCATCTGTATTCCTGCCCACTCCATCCTCAGCTGATCTCCATACCCCAGCCCTCCTTCTCCAGCATATCTATGTGCTTGAGTATACTTTCCCTAATTTTCATTTTAATAAGAAACTGATATGTGTCATAAACAATAGTAAGTCAACAAATAAAAAAATGTATGCTGCAGCGCTCACTTGTACTGTAGTCATGATGTGACCACTGCAGCCAATCAATAAAGACCGGAAACAATGGTCCAGAGATTTTTATATAGAACTAGAGGATATGGTTAATAAAAAATATGCCTCTCTAAAAGTAAAAGTATACATGTATGCCATCAATAAATATCATGACAAGTGTAAATGTAAAAAATGCTATGTATGTTCATATTATGGTACCTTAAACCAATTTCTGAGAAATTCATTACCACTGTCAAAGGAAATGATGGAAGATAAAGCCACAAGTGCTAGAAATAATATATTATTTTTGGGTTTGGTTTTTGCCATAGATAAATATACAATCTGATTATCACAGCAACCCACACATCAACTTATTAATATTCAAATTTGTGATTCTCAAAGGATTGGTGACAATTTTTTAAGTTATCCAAAGATACGGTATAACATACTAATCTGACCGCTGAGATCCCCACTGATCCCAAGAACGGGGCTCTAACAGATTGAGCAGATGCACCAAAGCTCCATTCATTGCCCATGGGACTGCCATAGATAAGCAAATAGAGTGCTCTTTAGATCCTCGTCTCCCTGTTCTTAGATTTGATGTGGGTTCTAGTGGTCGGACCTTTGTGTTGTGGCATCTGTCAGTATATACACTCCTTTTCTGAAAGGCCACAGAGGCTACAACATCATTAAGCAAGAGGCACCACTAACAAACAACACCATGAAGACCAAGGAAGTCTCCAAACAATACTATGAAGACCAAGGAGATCTCCAAACAATACCATGAAGGCAAAGGTCTCCAAACAACATTATGAAGACCAAGGAGATCTCCAAACAACACCATGAAAACTAAGGAGATCTCCAAACAACACTATAAAGACCAAGGAGATCTCCAAACAACACTATAAAGACCAAGGAGATCTCCAAACAACACTATGAAGACCAAGGAGATCTCCAAAGAACACCAGAAAACCAAGGAGGTCTCCAAACAACACTATGAAGACCAAGGAGATCTCCAAACAACACCATGAAAACCAAGGAGATCTCCAAACAACACTATGAAGACGAAGGAGATCTCCAAACAACACCATGAAGGCAAAGGTCTCCAAACAACACTATGAAGACCAAGGAGATCTCCAAACAACACCATGAAAACCAAGGAGATCTCCAAACAACACTATGAAGACCAAGGAGATCTCCAAACAACACTATGAAGACCAAGGAGATCTACAAACAAGTCAGAGACAAAGTTGTTGCAAAATACAAGTCAGGGTTGAGTTGTAAAAAAAAAAAAATCTCAATGTTTAATAATCCCCCGAAATACCATCAAATTAATTATCATCAAATGGAAAAAATATGGTACCACAACAAACCTGCCAAGAGAGGGCCACCCACCAAAACTTTCTGGGTATTAATCAGAGCGCCAGCACAGAAACCAAAAGGTAACCCTGAAGAAGCTGCAGCGTTCCCAAGCAAAGACTGGAGTATCTGTCCATACGAAAACAATAAGCCACACACTCAATAGAGCCAGGTTTTACGAAAGAGTGGCCATAAAAAAAGCCTTTACTTTCAGCCAAGAATTGGAAGGCTCAGTCTGATTTTGCCAAAACACATGTGGGAGTTTCCCCAAATGTATGGAATAAGGTGCTGTGGTTAGATGAGACCAAAATTTAACTTTTTGGTTACCAAGATAAACGCTATCTCTGATGCCAAACAACAGAGCTCATCACTCCAACACCATCACCACAGTGAAACATGGTGGTAGCAGCATCATGCTGTGGGGATGTTTTTGGGCAGCAGGGCCAAAGAAAATGGTCTGAGTCGAGGGGAAGGTGGATGGTGTGAAATAGAGGGATATTCTTGAGCAAAATCTGTTTCAGCCTGTTAGTGATTTGAGACTGGAATGGAGGTTCACCTTCAACAAGACCATGATCCAAAGCTACTGCTAAAGCAACATTCATGTGGTTTAAGGAGGATTGTGGAAATGGTTTGGAGTGGCCAAGTCACAGCCCAGACCTTAATCCAATTGAGAATCTGTAATCAGACGTGAAGATCACTGATCACCAGAGGAAACCATCTAAGTTGAAGGAACTGGAGCAGTTTTGTCTTGGGAAATGGACAAAATCCCATGAGCAAAATATGAAAAATTCATAGAAACTTATCCAAAGTGACTTGCAGCTGCAATTGCTGTAAAAAGAGGCTCCACAAATTACTGACTTTAGGGGGGTGAATAGTTATGCACACTGACATTTTCAGTTATTTCCTCTTATTGGTTGTTTTCTTCACAACAAAAAGAAAACCTAATGTTCACAGGTGAGGCCTTTTCTTTACATGAACTGATGCAAACAAGAAAAATGCCAAGGGGGTGAATACCAATAAATGAAGGTGTGTGTGTGTGGGGGGGGGGGGGGAATCAGCTTACCTGTATACTGCACGGTCACAAAACTCCTATTGGCAAGAAAATAGAAAAACCAGCATTGATCAGATCCATAAAATCCAAAGAATTTGTTCAATGGTGATTAAAATCCAAAAATAAAAGGGGGGGGGAGGTGAATATTTTTGCAAGACATTGTATGTAGTGAAGTAAATAAGCTCATTGTCCATATTGTTATAACCCAAGAGGTGTAAGTTAAAGCTCCTTGCCCCATTGCAAAATTTGAAACTTGCCCAAAACCTTCACCCCGAAATGTTACGGATTGTTGTACTGGTTTGTTTTCATTACACAGGAAATTTTTGGACCCCGTGCAACCGGATACATCCTTATGTCACTCCATCGCCTTTAGATTATAAATTCTTACTCCCATGGTCCCTTTTTAGTTATTTAATCACCATCTGCCTTGGATTTGTGATGTGTAAATTGGCAGGAGTTATCATCAAAGCCATGAAGTTGACCAAGACCTACTGGGTAAGAGTCTTCCAACAAGCTGTGCTCATCAGAAGAGTTTTAGCGCTGCATGGTTAGGTCTATAGCCATAACATTTACCTGCTGGAGCACGATCCGTGGAGCATTGCAGGAAGGCACTGAAATATTTACAGTACATAAAGAAGAAGCACGTGTGGAGATGTAGGAACGTTTCGGATGTGCTTTTGATCTGGACATCTCTCGAGTCTAGAAGACTTGGTGAAAACAGAACGTATGTTTCAAATTATCTTCCCTCCTGCGATACGAAGAAACCGATACACACTTGCACATAGACAGAGACTCGGAAGAGATCACATTGCTTTCATCCACACCAGCTTGGTCCCTGGCCAAGAACCTGAGCACGCTCCTCCGGCACAGATCAAATAGACTTCTGTAATTCCACCCCAGGCTCAGGTTAATCCTCACATAGGGACTGAAGAACAGATCGAAACCCGCCCGTCTCTATTCTAACGCTGATATGACTGATAAGAACCGTGCCACCCAGCTGCTGCCTTGTTGGCGTGCTGACATGGAGTTGCTGCCCCTGGGGACAGGTTCTTCTTGCAGCTTGGCCTCCAGCTGTTTTTACTGGCATGGTTGACTTAGTGTAAGTGAGCTGTCGTACCCATCATAGCTCAATCCGTCTAACTATGGCACTTTGTCATTCGTATAGCTCTCCTCGTGAATGTTAACTATTTGCTTACTCCTTACATTTTAACCTACAGCAAGCAGGATCCTGTCGCCTGTAGATATATTGAGTGCCCCTGTGGTACTGAAGAAGTCATCACTAATGCTCAAAATGTGCAAAAAATAGTGCAAAAATATTAAAAGCCACCAGACCGAACGTTTATTTTAGGACGTGATCCTTCTCCAAGCTTCATAACTAGTTGAGAGGGTGGATTTTAAGGCTCCTTGGAGTCATAAATGTCTGAAGAAGCAGGTTCCCTTCTCTTTGAAGAGTTCCAGTTGCTTGTTAAATGGAGACCATGGTACCAACCATCAGTTCCTTTTAGAATTATTCCTCGTGTTGCTCTGATTTTGGAAATATTAGGAAGATCCAGATGAGTTATGGACATCAATAGTGGTGGGGTTGTGTAAGGACATCGATGTCAATGTAAACGTGATCCTTCTCCAAGCTTCATACTGGTTGAGAAAGTGGATGTGAAGGCTCCTTGGAGGCCTAGATGTCTGAAGAAGCAGTTTCCCTTCTCTTTGAAGAGTTCCAGCTGCTCGTCAAATGGAGACCATGGTTCCAACCATTAGTTCCTTTTCTGTAACTGTTTACAAATATTCCTCGTGTTGCTCTGATTTTGGAAATATTGGGAAAACCCAGATGAGTTATGGACATCAATAGTGGGGGCACTTTGTAAGGACATACATGTCAATGTGAATGTGATCCTTCTCAGAGCTTCATACTAGTTGAGAGGGTGGATGTGAAGACTCCTTAGAGGTCATAAATGTCTGAAGAAGCAGGTTCCCTTCTCTTTGAAGAGTTCCAGTTGCTTGTTAACTAGAGACCATGGTACCAACCATCAGTTCCTTTTACAAATATTCCTCATGTTGCTCTGATTTTGGAAATATTAGGAAGATCCAGATGAGTTATGGACATCAATATTGGGGGCACTACATACTTGTCAATGTAAACGTGATCCTTCTCTGAGCTTCATACTGGTTGAGAAAGTGGATGTGAAGGCTCCTTGGAGTCATAAATGGCTGAAGCAGCAGGTTCCCTTCTCTTTGAAGAGTTCCAGTTGCTCGTCAAATGGAGACCATGGTTCCAACCATCAGTTCCTTTCCTGTAACGGTTTACAAATACTCTTCACATCGCTCTGATTTTGGAAAAATTAGGAAGATCCAGATGAGTTATGGACATCAATAATGGGGGCACTTTGAAAGGACATCGATGTCAATGTAAACCTGATCCTTCTCCGAGCATCCTACTGTTGAGAGGGTGGACGTAAAGGCTCCTTAGAGATCATAAATGGCTGAAGAAGTTCCAGTTGATCGTCAAATGGAGACCATGGTACCAGCCATCAGTTCCTTTTCTATAACAGTTTACAAATATGCTGCATATCTATCTGATTTTGGAAATATTAGGAAGATCCAGATGAGTTATGGACATCAATAGTGGTGGGGTTGTGTAAGGACATACATGTCAATGTGAACGTGATCCTTCTCCAAGCTTCATACTGGTTGAGAAAGTGGATGTGAAGGCTCCTTGGAGTCCTAGATGTCTGAAGAAGCAGTTTCCCTTCACTTTAAAGAGTTCCAGCTGCTCGTCAAATGGAGACCATGGTACCAGCCATCAGTTCCTTTTCTGTAACTGTTTACAAATATTCAGCGTATCGATCAGATTTTGGAAATATTAGGACCATGAAGATCTGATGTGTTATGATGCTGTTCAATTCCTAATTTGAAGGGGTCTGTAATGGCACCTACGCACTTCTATAGGGCCCTACTCTCGCTTTATCTGCTTCTGATTTTGTATCAGAAGTAAATAAAGTGAGAGTAGTAGTGTGTGGTTGTAACTATATATACCGTAACCTAAGGTGTAATGCCCTGCACATGAGGTAAGAGACATGGCTATATCAGGAGAACTGTTCATAACCATGGATGCCTAAGCTGCAATGCCCTGCACATGAGGTAAGAGACCTGGCTATATCAGGAGAACTGTTCATAACCATAGATACCTAAGCTGCAATGCCTTGCACATGAGGTAAGATACATGGCTATATCAGAAGAACTGTTTATAACCATAGATACTTAAGCTGCAATGCCTTGCACATGAGGTAAGAGACATGGCTAGATCAGAAGAACTGTTCATAACCATGGATGCCTAAGCTGCAATGCCCTGCAAATGAAGCAAGAGATCTGGCTATATCATAAGAACTGTTCATAACCATAGATACCTAAGCTGCAATGCCCTGCACATGAGGTAAGATACATGTCGATGTGAAGCCCCGCCGGTGTTGTATCAGTGCATACCTTCAGGGACTCCACGTAGCTGGTGCTGGTCACAGGTAGGGAATCTTCAGTTTTGATCGTGACGCCACTCTCAGATTTGCGGTCAGAGGGGACCGCCACTGCAGATTAGGAGGCACCTGGGGCTGATGGTGGGTGCAGTCGGGTGTAGTAGCCTCCTGAGAGTGAGGCAAGCCCCAGGGCCCTTTGTAAAGCTGTAGTACCACAAGTCGCAGAATGACCACACACAGGCAGAGTGTCTTTCAGGGTTTTTACTCACTTCAGGTGGCAGGGTGAGTAACCCGGGCGTAGCTGGGATGAACCAGGTGGGAACCAGGTATCCTTCCGGCTGACTGTATGAGGGTGACTACAAACTCGCCTTCCTTAGCCCTTGGTGGTTTGGGGTGACCCCGACTTTGAGTCCCTATGGGGGTCACCCAGGGAAGATGCTCCAAGCCTCTCTCCCCTTCTTGTGTTGCCGTGTGCTTGTTCCCCGGGCCAGGCCACTCCAGCCTCTTGCCTCCTGTGACCTATGGGCCCTACTTGCGGTTACGTGGCTGCGGCTTTTGGTTGTTGTGGTGTGGGCTGTAAGAGCCCCACACCGGCAGGTTTAGCAGGGAAAGGTGAATCTATCCTCGCTTCGGGATCTGCCGCCCGGTTGGGCCTGGTGCTCTCTAGAAGTCTCCTTACTTCCCACTCCGGGCACTCTCTAGCTGAAGCTGGCTTTCAGGCAGCACTTCTAGTTGACCGTTCTCCCCCGTCTGTAGTCACTGCGCGGGCGCTGTTAGACAGCATCCGCCCCACAGGTCTGCTCCTCACTGAGCCCTATGGAGTTCTCTGCTCTAACCGACTCACTGCTCCTCCTCTCCTGTTCTTGCCTACGCCACCTAGCAACCAGACTCTCCTACCACACCCCTTGAGAGGAGATGGAGGCTTTTTAACCCCCTGCCACTATTCCAGTGGAGGTATAGGCTTTGCCCCCTCCTGGGATCCCCAGGGGTCCTCTCATGGGTACATGTGTGAGACCTGATCACTATGCGCCTGTGTTCCACACCCCTGTCAGCCTTCTGGATTACCTGTATTGTACTGTCCCCAGCATGGGTGCAGTACTCAGTGGTGCCTGACCAGGTCAGGGGCGCCACATTCCCCCTTAGTTATCACCAGCACGTCCTCGGGCTGCAAGACAACATTTTAAAATGCATAAAACATTAAAACATGTAAAACATTTTTAAAACCACCAGGTATCAGACATCACCACCCTCCACCCACAAGTCCGTTAACCCACCCAAAACCCTCTCAGGAGGCAGGTCACCGGTCCTGTTGGTAACCAGGTCTGGGCCATCTACTTCCCCAGACCTTTCCTCCAATCTTCCTCTCCCTTTGGCCGCGACTTCAGCCACTTCTGGCAGGATGTAGAGGCGGCTTTCATGGGCTGGTGGTTTCAGGGTATACCTGGCCTGGTGGATCCGCGCCGTCAGCCTCTTCTGGCAGGATGCAGAGGCGGCCTCCACAGTTGGTGCTGACCAGGTACCCTCTTTGTGGTGGTGAGCCAAGGCCCCATAAACAGGCGTGCTCTCTGGTCGCAGGTGAGCCAAGGCCCTTTTCTACGGACGGGCCCCCCTGGTTGCAGACGAGCCAAGCCCCTAAACAGGCTGGCCCTGGTGGTGGTGCCACTGGTGTAACTATTTACACTGCGAGAGTTTGTGGCTATAGCAAGTTCATAGCCTTAAGTTTATTTCTCACAATAGTTTTTGTGGGCACATTCTTGAACTTTAAAACGTTGCAAACAAAACTTTCAAAACTTTAACTTCTGTACTTCTTTTCTGTACTTTACTTTACTCCTCTTTTTCACTAGGGCGAGGGCACGTTGGGCACTGGCACCTGTGACTTTCTTGCTCTTTGTCTCTTTCTTCATCTGTAGGATCTTTATCTTTCCGTTCTTGGTCTTCATCTGTTTCTACATCTGGTTCTTTATCTCTATCTTGTCTTTCTTGTCTTTCTTGTTGCAGGGGATGGCTGTAAGGTTTGTTGGGACATAGCGTTACGCCCAAAGCATACAGTCCTCGTTCGCCTTGATGCAGGGTGAACTGAACGGAATCTCCCATCTTTAGATTTCTGCAAGGGTGTCCTCTTGGCAGATGAGCGTTCACATCTCTGCGGTTTACAAATATCCCTTCTTTTATTCCTGGTGCTACAATGAAGCCATAGCCACTTTTCAAGTTGAAATCTTCCACTACGCCATAACACAGGGGTCCTCTAGCCTGGGCTTTGGACTCTCTCAACAAACGCTTCTCCTTTAGGTCTCTGGCGGTGACTGCTCTCTGTTCAGGAGACTGTGGTGCTGGAGCAAACTGTGTTCTTCTGCGCCGTGTCTTGCGGGCTGGATCCATGCCTGTGGGCTCCCAGATGAAGCTCTTAGGCAGCTCTTCATCTGCTGACGGTGTCAAGTCTTCCTCGTCCCAGCGGGAGTATGGCAGCATTTCCGGCTCTGAATACACAACTGCTACTGGTGACACTGGAGTCGGAGTCAACCCTTCTGCTTCCTGGCCTCCTCTCCCCCTTAGTTCTTCCTGGCACTCCAGCTGTGGCAGTGCCGGGGATGGATGCTCTTCAGCCGGCCCAGGTGAGGGACTCTTTGGTGTAGCTGCTGCAGGAGTTAGCAGGAGACTCTTTGGGGTATGCGGAGGGGGTATGTATTGGCTCACCAACCATTGTGGAAATTTGGCCTCCAGGTCAGCCTTCATCTGCCAATATGCAGGGTCTTCACCCACCGTGGGCTGCCTATCAGGGACCTCTGTGGACCGGGGAGCGGTGTCTGCTCTGGCCTTACAGGCCGGGGTAAATGCTGAGGTAGTCTTTTCTTGGCGGGCCGCGCCTGGCATGGCGGCGGCCTGGTCTTGGCGGGCCGCGCCCGGGATGGCGGCGGCCTGGTCTTGGCGGGCCGCGCCTGGCATGGCGGCGGCCTGGATCAGTGTCGCTGTTGCAGGGGGCTCTGTGCAGGCTGGGCTGGACGTCGCTGCAGCAGTCTGGGCTTGGCGGGCCGCGCCCTGTATGGCGGCGGCCTGGTCTTGGCGGGCCGCGCCCTGGATGGCGGCGGCCTGGTCCTGGCGGGCCGGGCAGGGCATCGCTGCAGGGACTGGGTCTTGGTGGGCCGAGCAGGGCATCGCTGCAGCCGCTGGGGCTTGGAGGGCCGCACCTGGCGTGGCTGCGGCCTGCTTCAGCGTCGCCGCACCGGACGCCTCTTCAGGGACCGCGGACGTGGCAGCAGGGGTCGGGGCACTTGCGCGGGCCGGGGCATCATTCGACTCACCCGTTGTTGGTAGCACTGGGGTCTGCGTCGTCGCCGTCCCGCCTGACACCCGGCATGCTGCTCTCCCTTCATAGGCCCGAACCGCCGCGGTCAGCTCCTGCAGTTCCATCCGTTCCTCCCGAATCTGCTCCACGACCCGGGTCTCCAGCCGGTTGCAAAACTGGGCCAGCTCTCGGTACCACCAGGCAGCGGAGCCTGGTTCTGGGTTCCTGCGGTCAGACGCCATTTCTTCTGCGCCGTCTTCTGCACGGTCTCCCAGCAGTGGACTCTTCGCTGCCTCCTGTAACAAGCTGTCCAGTTTCTGCTCTGCCTCTTTCAGCAGCTCCTCTCCCAGCAGCAGGCTTGTGGCTTCCTTTCTGTCCCGACGTCTCTCGACGCTTCCACTCTCATAGCTGGCAAGGTCAGAACTCTGCAGGGGATCTCTGGGTAGCCACACCTCTTCGTGGGCGGTAACTTCTTCCAGCGCGGGCTGCTGTTGTTTTTCAGCGCGCTTTTCATGGTGGCAATATGGCGGCGCTTCCAATTTTTCAAGCGGACCGCCCAGGCACATGGTCACCTGTCTGAACAGGTCTAGTCCTTATCCTGTTCGTGACGCCAGATGTGAAGCCCCGCCGGTGTTGTATCAGTGCATACCTTCAGGGACTCCACGTAGCTGGTGCTGGTCACAGGTAGGGAATCTTCAGTTTTGATCGTGACGCCACTCTCAGATTTGCGGTCAGAGGGGACCGCCACTGCAGATTAGGAGGCACCTGGGGCTGATGGTGGGTGCAGTCGGGTGTAGTAGCCTCCTGAGAGTGAGGCAAGCCCCAGGGCCCTTTGTAAAGCTGTAGTACCACAAGTCGCAGAATGACCACACACAGGCAGAGTGTCTTTCAGGGTTTTTACTCACTTCAGGTGGCAGGGTGAGTAACCCGGGCGTAGCTGGGATGAACCAGGTGGGAACCAGGTATCCTTCCGGCTGACTGTATGAGGGTGACTACAAACTCGCCTTCCTTAGCCCTTGGTGGTTTGGGGTGACCCCGACTTTGAGTCCCTATGGGGGTCACCCAGGGAAGATGCTCCAAGCCTCTCTCCCCTTCTTGTGTTGCCGTGTGCTTGTTCCCCGGGCCAGGCCACTCCAGCCTCTTGCCTCCTGTGACCTATGGGCCCTACTTGCGGTTACGTGGCTGCGGCTTTTGGTTGTTGTGGTGTGGGCTGTAAGAGCCCCACACCGGCAGGTTTAGCAGGGAAAGGTGAATCTATCCTCGCTTCGGGATCTGCCGCCCGGTTGGGCCTGGTGCTCTCTAGAAGTCTCCTTACTTCCCACTCCGGGCACTCTCTAGCTGAAGCTGGCTTTCAGGCAGCACTTCTAGTTGACCGTTCTCCCCCGTCTGTAGTCACTGCGCGGGCGCTGTTAGACAGCATCCGCCCCACAGGTCTGCTCCTCACTGAGCCCTATGGAGTTCTCTGCTCTAACCGACTCACTGCTCCTCCTCTCCTGTTCTTGCCTACGCCACCTAGCAACCAGACTCTCCTACCACACCCCTTGAGAGGAGATGGAGGCTTTTTAACCCCCTGCCACTATTCCAGTGGAGGTATAGGCTTTGCCCCCTCCTGGGATCCCCAGGGGTCCTCTCATGGGTACATGTGTGAGACCTGATCACTATGCGCCTGTGTTCCACACCCCTGTCAGCCTTCTGGATTACCTGTATTGTACTGTCCCCAGCATGGGTGCAGTACTCAGTGGTGCCTGACCAGGTCAGGGGCGCCACATCTATATTAATAGAACTGTTCATAACCATGGATACCTAAGCTGCAATGCCCTGCAAATGAGGTAAGAGACCTGGCTTTATCAGAAGAACTGTTCATAACCATGGATACCTAAGCTGCAATGCCCTGCAAATGAGGTAACATACATGGCTGTATCAGAAGAACTATGCATAACCATGGATGCCTAAGCTGCAATGCCCTGCACATGAGGTAAGAGACATGGTTATATCAGGAGAACTGTTCATACCATAGATACCTAAGCTGCAATGCCCTGCACATGAGGTAAGAGACATGGCTGTATCAGTAGATCTATACTACATTTCTGATTGGAGGTATGTGCTAATATTATTATTACACATCGGGATAGGATCTTAGAGATGGGAATACCTAATTAAGCAGATCTGGCTATGGCGGCATCTCCATTAGTGACCACTTTGAACCCATACTCACCCATACATTCATGAATCCTTTTATAAAACCAAGTGATAACCATAATGAGCTGTATCTAATAAACAAGACGTGAGGATACGGCACCATGGCAACCCATATTTAGAGCTACTGATAGCATACGGCTCGACGGTTCCTTACTTCTGGGAATACATCTAAACAAGGCCTGTATTTTGAAGACTTGCCATTGTGAGACCCCAACACTTGGCAATGGAGTAGAGATGATAGCGGCAGTAAGTTTTTATGTGCGGCAGTAATCATCCGGAGGGACTCGGTAAAGAATAAAAACACATCAAATTACTGCCTTGATCTCTTATAAACAGCCTAAGCCTTGTAAAGTCGGAGTTGGCAGAAAACTGGTTAACTCGTGGTAGTCCTGCGATCCGGCACTGCCGGCGGAGGGAGAGCAGGTCCAGCAGGAAGCCGGGATCTTGATACAATTACACTGTGTTATGGCTATGAGAAAACCAAAAAACCTCATAACCATTATAGTAATGTATAACCACCAGAGACTACCTCAAGTGAGGGGCTCTGGGGTAAGCACCTACTCGTTAAAACACATAAATACACAGGAGAAATCGAGTATATAAGGTGCAAAAATATAACAAAGTTTATTATAGTGCATGATTAAAATGACACACAAAAAATCATCAGGGTCAGGATAAAACCACAATATAAAACCACATGAAGGGGTAAATATTCTATGGGGCTCGGATTGTCAGGAACAAATGCCGTTTATGGAATATCAAGGACAAGGGACCATCCATGGAATAAAACTGATACATACAGTATGGAAACAATCATTGCTCATAAAAACATCATGAGAATGGATAATAATGCAGGTAAAGTGCATGTGCTCAGTCCTAACATGATAAATACCATGGGCAATAATACTAAGGTGGTTGTCCTAAGGTAAAGTGCTTTCAGAGGCAAAGAGAGCTCCCAAGGGGGTATAACCATCCAATCTACCCTGAGGCCATCCTTCAACGTACGTTTCGCTTGGTGGTATAATCACAGTGGCTCCAGCTTCATCAGGAATAGGCTGGAGCCACTGTGATTATACCACCAAGCGAAACGTACGTTGAAGGATGGCCTCAGGGTAGATTGGATGGTTATACCCCCTTGGGAGCTCTCTTTGCCTCTGAAAGCACTTTACCTTAGGACAACCACCTTAGTATTATTGCCCATGGTATTTATCATGTTAGGACTGAGCACATGCACTTTACCTGCATTATTATCCATTCTCATGATGTTTTTATGAGCAATGATTGTTTCCATACTGTATGTATCAGTTTTATTCCATGGATGGTCCCTTGTCCTTGATATTCCATAAACGGCATTTGTTCCTGACAATCCGAGCCCCATAGAATATTTACCCCTTCATGTGGTTTTATATTGTGGTTTTATCCTGACCCTGATGATTTTTTGTGTGTCATTTTAATCATGCACTATAATAAACTTTGTTATATTTTTGCACCTTATATACTCGATTTCTCCTGTGTATTTACTGTGTTATGGCTGCAGCGCCGGCTCACTCCGCTCTTGTTTTTTAGTGTTTAATGTAAGACATCATTAACGTGAACCATGTGTTCTGCAGAAAGCCAACAGGTTTACATTGTTTAAACAGTTTACCTTTGTCTGTGCCTGGAAACATCGGATCACCGACGAAAGCAAGGCAGGTATTATTCATCACTTGACCAAAGCCAACTGGATTTACCGGAGGTTATAGGGAAACACCATGGAGGGGGTGGAAACTTCCCATTGACTCCGCCATGTGAGATCCCCCCTTAGGCTTCATTCACACAGTGTTTCTTACAATTGTATTTCTGCTTATATTGAATGCGTCACCAATTTTCTAAGTATATATTTGCTACTCACATGAATTTCTCACCAGATGTCGGTAACAACCCATCCAATCCATACGGGCAAAGAAATTAAACCATAGATGTCTATATATTTAGTTATGTGTAATAATGAGAAATGACACAGGGAAAAAGTATTGAACGTGTGTACTGAATTTTTTTTAAATAGAAAAGCCTATTATGGAGAATGGAGAACTAGTGTCCTGCATTGCTCATGTGTGATTTTGGCCCATTCTTCCACACAAACACTCTTCCCATCCTGAAGGTCCTGTGGGCTCTTTCGATGAAGTCTGAGCTTTACTTCCTTCCATACATTTTCTACTGGATTCAGCTCCGGTGATCGGCTCGGCCATTCTAGCAGCTTTATTTTGTCTATGAAACCACTTGAGACTTTCCTTGGCTGTGTTTGGGATCATTGTCTTACTGAAATGTCCGCCCTCGTTTCATCTTCATCATCCTGGTAGATGGGGGCAGATTTTTATCAAGAACGTGACGGTACATTTGTCCATTCATCCTTCCTTCAGTTATATGAAGTTTGCCAGTACTGCATGCTGAAAAACAACCATGATGATCCCACTTCTACACTTCACTGTTGTAGGCCTCTGCCACACTTCCGCAAAAAACACGTATGTGTCTAACGTTCCGTTTTTCAGGTCCGTGTTCCGTTTTTTATGGGCGTTTCTCCGGTACGTGTGACATCCGTGTGATGGCGTATGTTCGCTGTGTGTGCGTGTGGAATGTCTGTGTATGTGTGAGATATGTACGTGTAATATCCGTGTGTTGTCCGTTTGAAATGATCCGTGTGTGTGGCAAAATGTCGTTGCTACATACCCGCTGACAGCCAACACAGACAGAGACAGAGACGCACGATGACAATCAACTCTGATGAATTTCACCCAACTTCATTGTCATACCGCGGCTCTGTCTGGGTGTCGCGTACTGATTAGCGGTCACCCGTGAAGGACTCACCGGTGACTGATAATCCCCTGAGTGACTGAAGTTAGCAGCGTGATTATCGCTGCCGTCACTCAGGCTACCCGCGGCTAGCTGGAGTCCTCCACCTGAGACCGCAACTCACCTGTGACTTTTTGCAGATCGCTCAGCTCATTTCAGTCACTTGGGCGACTTGCTGTCACAGTTGGAGGATCCAGCGGTAGCCGTGAGTAACCTGAGTGACGTCATCGCTGATTGCGCGGCTCACCTCAGTTGCTGCATGGAGCTGACAGAGAGCGGTCATGGTATGTGGCCGCTCCTGTCACCTTCATGTAGCAGAGCTGAGAGCGTCGTAGGACCTCCGTGGATTACGCCGGACCTGGATGGGTATTTGTGGCTTAATAAAGTGGTGAAAGAGGGTGTTTGTTTCTGTGTATTTTTCCAAATAAAAGGATTTTTCGTTGTGTGTGTTTATTTTTTTAAACTTACAGGTTAATCATGGAAGGTTTCTCGGGGAGACGCCTGCCATGATTAACCCCTTATTACCTCGATTGCCACCGCACCAGGGCAATTCGGGATGAGCTGGGTAGAGTCCCGGAAATGTCGCATCTAATGGATGCGGCAATTCTGGTCGGCTGTTGGCTGATATTGTTAGGCTGGGTGGCTCCCCATAACGTGCAGCCCCCCATCCTGAGAATACCAGCCTTCAGCCGTGTGGTAGCCCTGGCTAGTATCAAATTTGGTGGGGGGCCGCACGTCGTTTTTGCTAATTTATTTATTTATTTTACTGCATGATATAGCCCCGCCCGCCGGCGGCTGTGATTGGTTGCAGTGAGACAGCTGTCACTCAGTGTGGGGGCGTGTCTGACTACAACCAATCATAGGCGCCGGTGGGTGGAGGAAGCAGTGAATACGAGATTGAATAATGAGCGGCCGGTATTTTCAAAAAAGTAAAAGCCGCCGGAGGTTTTTGACAGCTGTGCAGCGCCGCGCCACTGATCGGGGATCGGTAAGTATGCAAGACGGTGAGAGACTGACCGATGGACAGAGAGAGGGACAGACAGAGAGAAACACAGACAGACAGAGTGACCATCTGACAGCGAAAGATACCGACCGACCGACAGAGGGAGATTGACCGACATCGCATCCATAATTCACCAAAAAAACCGCACACGGACGGTACGGGTAGAACACGGACATGCTACGTGTCACATATGTGCAGGCACGGACCCATTGACTTTAGCGGGTCCGTGCCTGCATGATGCCGGAGAAAAACTGACATATTGAGCATGTGGAAAAACGCACACACGCACAAACAACACGGACACACGTTCCGTGTGGTTTTACGTGTGTGTGCCTGTTACCATAGGGTAACATTGGTGTACGTGTCCCCGTGCCACCGGTACGTGCAAAAACGTACCAAACACGTACCGGTGGCACGAATGTGTGTCGGAGGCCGTATGGTGTTTTCGGGGTGATTTACCTTTTGAGCTCCAAACATATAAAGAATATCTCGGTACATTTGTCCATTCATCCAGTGCCATATGCTAAAAGACTGCCACACACCATGAGGTTCCCAACTCCACACTGTTGTTGGTGTTTCGGGGCGATTTACCTTTTGACCTCCAAACATGGTTTGTATTATGGCATCCAAAGAGTTCAATTTCTGTCTCATTGACCAGAGTATATTCTCCCAGTATTCTCCAGGATTGTCTAAATGTTGTTGAGCAAACTTTAAAACACAGTCTTGCTTGAGGAGTGTGCATACAAGAGCGTGCATACAGGCCATTGGGGGCGAGTGCATTACTTATTGTTTTCTTTGAAATAATTTTATCTGCTGATTCCAGGTATTTCTGTTACTCTCCACAGGTGGTCCTTGACTCTTGGGCAACTCTTCTGATAATTTCTTTCACTCCTCTGTCTGAAATCTTGCGGGGAGCACCTAGTTGTGTCTGGTTTATGGTTAAATGATGTTCATTCCACTTCAGGATTATGGACCCAACAGAGTTCACTGGAGCCTTCAGTAGATTAGAAATTCTTCTGTAAACAATCCCATCAATATGTTTTACAACAATAAGGTTATGAAGGTCTTGAGACAGCTCACTGGTTTTACCCATCATGAGATGTTTCTTGTGCGGTTCCTTGGTAATGAAACATCTTTTATAGTCCATCATTTTTCACTAAGTAGCAGGATTGCTTTCTAACTACTGATAGATATCAGCTGGTGTAATAACTTTCCATGGCCTTTTGCACCTCTTTTTGTTCATATGTTCAATATTTTTTTCCATGTTTCTTTTTTAACAATTATAAAAACCTTTTGGAAAATGCATGAAAAATGGCAAACTTAAAGCATTGCATGTTTAAAACCCCCCTAAAAACACCAGGGACCCCCCCAATAGCACAGCAAATTTAAAAATACATGAGAAAAAAAATGCAATGCTTGTTTTGTCTTTCTTATGGACTCCCAGCCAACATCTGCAGTTTTTTAAAAGAAAAAAAAAAAAACCCACCCCAAAATGGCCTAATTAATCAACACTTGATGCCAGCTTCGATAAAGTGTGCACTCAAGGCTAGGGACTGATTCCAGCAGTGTGTACCTTGCGGGTCTGCTTAATGTAGTTTTAACCCAATCCCTGTTTTTTTCTGTTGTAGTAGTATCAAAGATCAAAATAATGAGCCCTGTATAACTCTGCCCACACCTGTCACTGGCGGCTCTCTGAGTACACTGTATATTGACAGAAAGCTGCTAATCAGTGGTGGGGGCGGGGTTATGCAGAGCAGATGACTAGGAGGCACGAGATACTTATGCCAGCGTCACACGGTACGATATATCGTGCGATATGTCGTCGTGGTCACGGAATTTGGGACGCACATCCGGCATCATTAGAGATATCGCAGCGTGTGACACCTCCGAACGACTGTGAACGAGCAATAATACTCACCTTATCGTTGCTCGCTGACACGTCGCTCATTTTCAAATTTTCGGTCCTCCTTCTGTGCTCCGGTTGTTCATCGTTCCCGAGGCAGCACACATCACTCCGTGTGACACCCCAGGAACGACGAACACAGCTTACCTGTGTCCACCGGCAATGCGGAAGAAAGGAGGTGGGCGGGATGTTACGTCCCAGTTATCTCCGCCCCTCCGCTACTATTGGCCGGCGGCTGTGTGACGTCGCTGTGACGCCGAACGTCCCTCCCCCTTCAGGAAGAGGATGTTCGCCGCCCACAGCGACGTCGTCCAGGAGGTAAGTACGTGTGACGGGGGGTTAACGACTTTGTGCGCCACGGGCAACAAATTGCCCGTGACGCACAAACGACAAGGGCGGGTGCGATCGCTCGTGTGATCACACGATAGATCATCTTGTGTGACGCCGGCATTAGTCCTGTAGTGATAATCTCCGCAACCCAGCCTAGTAAGTGACACATCACTGGAATTAGGGTTTCAGTCCCTACATTATGCTGCTCTCACATTACATAGCAAAAAATAGCTGGCAGATTCCATTTAAGGTATGATATATGAATTTAGTATGTTGGTATTATTTTAGCACTGTGAGCTGCAATATTTGGCACAATATGCAGTATGTTTGCACACTGTTTGGTGATATCTTTTGCACTCTCCTGTAGATATGGCAATGTCATATCATTTGGGCACAGTATTGTGATATGAATTGAGCACCATGTGGCAGAGTTATAGAAGTATTATTTAGGTACTTTTTGGTATTAAAAAACAAATCATGAGTCTATGAAAACCTCTGCCATAATATCTAAGTTACAGACCAAAGTAATGGGGCTGGAAAAGACGGCTGTGCACATAAACACATTTATGTTCAGTTATTCCATATTGTGCTGTTTTTAGGAACAAACAATCCGAATTCATGTCCAAAACAGATCCATTGATGCGCACAGAAGGAGAGGGTTCCAATTGTGAATTATGGGGTACATCTGGGTCCTGTTATGTGTCTATTACTGGCATAGAACAAAAGAGCGTCACGCAGAATGTCTTTTTCTGTTCTAAAAATGAACCCGAAGGGGCCCTCTGCTTCCATTTCCATCATTTATGCCATGGAAGAGAACAAACGGAATTCCCAAAAGTAGACTTGTTTTTTTCTGCGGGACGAGTTGTGCTTTTGAATGACACTAATTATTAATTTCTGCCCCATATTGTTCTAGAAAAAAATTCCAAATGCGGTGAAATTGGATAAAAAACTGCAATTCCATAATTTGTTTTTGCTTTTATTTACCCCATCTTCACTATTTGGTAAAACTAACCTGGCATTATGATTCCTTATGATTCCCCAGATCAGTACGAGGTCGTAGACACCAAACATGTATAGTTTTACTTTTATCTAAGTGGTGGAAAAAAATTCTGAAATTTGTAAAAAAAAAAAAATAAAATAAAAAAAAAAATTGCGCATTTCTTGCCATTTTCCGAGATCTATAGTGTTCTCATTTTTAGAGATCTGGGCCCTAGTGACGGCTTATTTTTTTATTCATGATCTGACGTTTTTAATTATTGCATTTTTGGGTAGATGGGATGTTTTGATCGCCTGCTATTGGATTTTATTGCAATGTTGCGGCGACCCAAAAAAAACGTAATTTTGGTGTTTTGATTTTTTTTCTTGTTACGCCTTTACCGATCAGATTAATTTATTTTATATTTTAATAAATTGGGCATATATGTGTATTTTTATTTTTTTTATTGTTTTATTTGCAATGGAGCAAAAGGGGGGTGATTTGAACTTTGGTGGGTTTTTTATATTTTTTCATATTTTTTTTAAAACTTTTTTACACCTTTTATTGTTTTTACTAGTCCCCTTAAGGGACTTGAAGCCTGCACTGTCCGATCGCTTCTGCTGTTCATGGTTCAGCACCGCTCTGCACAGCACAAATGTCGATCATCTGTGAATGGCGGCGCTCAGCTGGCGTTCATCAGATGACCTCAGACTGTTATGATAACCCATCGGTGGCCCTATGTGGCAGTGCTCAGTTGGCGTTCACAGGAATAACATCATGACAGTGACAGAGGTCATCAGATGACCTCCGGCCTCCCCCCGATCATGTCATGGGGCCACCGATGGCAGCGGGGAATGACACGCTCTCTGCTAGAGCCTGTTAAATCCTGCTGTCCGAGATAGACAACGGGAATTAACTAGGTAAAAGCCGCAGGCGGATCTCCAATCCACATGTCAGATCAGCCAACATGTGCGGGGAAACATGCAGGCTCGCCACATGAGCCTGCATTAACGGGACATACACGACCTTGGACATACCAGTACATCCAAGGTGGTGAAGGGGTAAATCATCACATAAACACAGTGACGTGTCCGATTTATCAAAACGTACCAATACAAGTCTATTAATTCAGGAACAAATCAACATCCAAGTGCAAAACGTGCTTTGATAGAAGTAATCCCTATAAGCCCACCCAAAAAACCCGATGGTAAAAAGGAACACAGTAATGAAAATCTGATCCAAAACACTAAGGGGTACTTTGCACGTTGCGACATCGCTAGCATCGGCTAGTGATGCCGAGTGCGATAGTACCTGCCCCCGTCGCACATGCTATATCTTGTGATAGCTGCCGTAGCGAACATCATCGCTACAGCAGCTTCACATGCACTTACCTGCCCTGCGACATCGCTCTGGCCGGCGACCCGCCTCCTTCCTAAGGGGGCGGGTCGTGCGGTGTTACACGACAAGCGGCCAATAAAAGCGGAGGGACATAAACATCCCGCCCACCTCCTTCCTTCCGCATTGGCGGTGGACGCAGGTAAGGAGATGTTCCTCGCTCCTGTGGCTCCATACACAGCGATGTGCGCTACCGCAGGAACGAGGAACAACATCGTATCTCCTATTGGTGCGACATTATGAAAATGACCGACGCTACACAGATCACCGATTTTCGACGCTTTTGCGATCGTTTATGGGCGCATCTAGGCTTTATACGTTGCAACGTGGTTACCGGCGCCGGATGTGCGTCACTTTCGATTTGACCCCGACGATATCGCAGTAGCAATGTCGCAGCGTGCAAAGTACCCCTAAGGAACAACAGATCCAGAAAAATCAGTGACGTGTAAGGACTGCTTTATATGTCCAGGAAATAGGGTCTGAGCAGGGACCACAATGCACAGACTGGCCGGGGCCCTCCTGACCCCTACTGTGGTATATATGAGGCTGCTGAGTCCGGCAAGTCTGAGCATTGTGGTCCGTGCTCTAAAACACGTGAAGCAGTCCAAAAGTGGCAAAAAAAAGTCCTTTCCGAAAGGTGTATAATTCCCAAACACAACATTCTTCTGGTTTGGATAAGCTATAATAGGCAAGTAATTGCCCGTGTCCAATCGCTTCATTCATTCGCTCTGCTCACCGGAACGCCTGTACAAGGAAGCCTGGATCTCTGCACAGTTTTTCACATTTTTTTTTGCATTGAAGAACATTTTCTAAGTACAAATTATTTTGACCATTTCATGGCGGCTTTCTTGCATTCTTTCTGCTCTGTGTTAGCACAGGCTGACATTATGGCAAACACTACAGTGTATGTCTCATTTCAACATTGATAGAAGGTAATATTAAAACATAATTTCTTCCAATTTGCAACCGTCGGTTTAGTTGCTTTGTTAAAGCATGAAAACTCTATTGCTCTTTTGAAGGTTATTCCTACCTCTGTGCTCTTGATTACTGACAGTTTGGACCTACATCATTGTCACACAGCCTGTCAAACTGGCTGTCACGGATCGGCTAGAGGACCCCGAGAACCCCGAAACCATTTGACCCCTATACAGGGATTTGGAATTACTGCAGGGCCCCGGAGATCACTACCTGTGGAAGGCTGAAGTCCAGAGGAGAGTAGTAGTCAGGCAGGGTCAGACCAGGAGATGCAGAACAGGGACAAAATCAGCAGACAAGGACGTAGTCAGGAAACCAGGTAGAGGTCAAATCCAGATCTGGCAGTGAGGTACAAAAACGGGATCACTATTCAGAACAGAGCGGGAACCAGAAAGAAGGACTACAAAATGATATCCGCAAGTGACCAGCAGACAGGAAAGGGAATTAGAAGGGTGTGGTGTCTTCCCATTGGCTGTAGCTGAATGGTGGTAAGTTCAGCTGGAAGACACACACCACCTACAGTCAGCCAGTGGTACTGCAGGTCCCAGGGAAACCCAGCTAAATGGATGAGCAGGGCCTGCACCCACCAGAGCCACTGGCATTGACTCCTCTCCTAGCACAGTCCACGGCGGGAACACGGCGTCACCTGGCCAACAAAGCAAAATTCGCAGGAGCTTACTCTGGTGGGTACATGACAGCCGGCCCAAACTGTGCACTCTTAAGGCAGATTTAACTCTGCAGCATCAGAGGAGTGCGGAGGAACTGAAGCTGGACAGATCAAGCGATCATACAAGCTTCAGAGCAGAATTGTCACACCGGGGTAAGGAAACGCCTGGCTTGTGGCTCAACACAGTGGGACAACCAAGGAAGATGTTAAGGAAAGCCCTGGCGAGAGGGAGAGGGGTCACCACATCACACTCACCTGTGATTGATCCCTAAGCTCAATAACCTCCCTAGACGGGTCCTTCCCCCATGCACTGTCACAAACTTAGGCTCTTCCTGAACTTTAACATACACTGGCTAGTGAGTAGCTCAGTGAGACGCTAGTCCCACAATTACAATAAAACAACACTAGGAAGGTAAGACAAACAGATGCGGATAGATACAACAAAAAGCACACCTTGTTTTCTTTAGCAAGAAACTCTGCAGCTGCAACTGAAATAACATGACAGCTATGCAGAGACGAGTTCCTTCAACATGATCAGTTTAGAGAATATCTGTCACCAGCATGGAGTAAAACCAGGAGTAAGTATATATAGCGGAAGGGCGTGAAGACAAAATGCTGCCACTGTAATTAAAGCTAAGAAAGGAAGGAAAGACTCCTTAACCCCTTCAGTATCAAAAGAAAGTAAATTTACTCCAATACAAGATATAACCTGCATTCACAAGCTCTAAAGCAAAGAGCTTTCAAGTGCATGCTGCTTGTAACTGGTCACCATTGACATGCTACAGAGGTTGGTCGGTATCTAAGACACTGAGCAGTAAATGATAGAATTAAAAATGTCTCCATTCTTGAGAGATGAAATTCAAAGTTGCTTTCTTTTTACAATTTTACCCATTTAACAAGATAAGACAACCCCCTTAAAATGGGCTATTTTAAGTTTTATACTGATGGCCTGTCTATATTCACATGAATGAGTTGTTCTTGGTACAGTCACATGTGAATGAATGTCACGGGAGGTCAGACCTCCTCATATCACACGCTTACGTTCTATACTAAGGGACATTAAATTTATAATACCGTATTTTTCGGACTTTAAGATGCATTTTCCCCCCCCCCAAATATTGGGGGAAAGTGGGGGGTGCGTCTTATAGTCTGAATGTAGGGCTGCGGGGAATGAGGGTGCTGCGGTGGAGCGGGTCATCGGCGGCATGTGCAGGCTGTAGCAGCGCCTGCCGTGGCCACGTGCGCCCGCTCATTTCATATACATGCAGCCTCCCGCCCATCTCTCAGCGCTGAAGTCGGCGCAGGGGAGCACACATAGTAAACAGCCGGCCAGTGTGATCACCCCTGGCAACTACAGCCATGAGTGATCATGTGTGGCTATATTCACTGCTCCCTGCACATCATCATCAGCTCGGGGTGCAGTGAATAAGTATACTCACCCATCACCGCTGAATGCAGCATCGCCATGTCCTCCTGTCTGCCGGCCGCTGCTGTGTGTGGAGACTAGCGGTGCGCACAGCGATGACGTAATCGCTGTGCTCAACGCTCTCTACACAGATCAGCAGGCGGCAGACAGGAGGACATCACGATGCTGCAGGGAACGGTGACGGCTCCACACAGGTCAGCGGCGCTGCTGCTGGCACTGATAGGAGGACATTGCGATGCTGCTGCAGTGAGGAGAGGTGAGTATAAACATTTATTTTTTTGTGTGCCACAGGATGCAGACCATATACCAGGATGGGGGTATATATCAGGATGAGGGCATATACCATGATGTCAGTATATAGCAGGATGGGGGTATATTTCAGGATGGCAGTATATAGCAGGATGGGGGCTATACCAGGGTGAGCGACATATAGTGTATATACAAGCAGGGGGTTATATACAAGGCAGGAGGATCATTACCAGGATGGGGTACCTTAGTAGAGAATTTGGGAACATTACCCCCATAACAGTGTCAGCAGCAGATCCTTGCCCCATAACAGTGTGTCATGACCACATTTTTTGCTTAAAATTTTATTTTCCTGTTTTCCTCCTCTAAAACCAGGGTGCGTCTTATGGTCCGGTGCGTCTTATAGTCCGAAAAATACAGTAATTCTCCACTATGGTGTTATAATTTCACTTGTATAAGTAACCATTTCTATAATAAGAATAAAAGACTAACAACATCGCAACCATTGCCCTATCAATCCATCTGTGTAAAGGCTTCATGCACATGGGTCCCTGCAGAAGCTCATAGTTGTACGAAGCTGGTACCCAAAGAAGACTAATAAACCAAACTTTAATTCAAGGGTACACTATCCATGTATTACATATGTGGGTTGCCATCTTTTCTTAAAGGGCTTGCATTGAGTTTGAAAACTATGGGATAGAAGATAACTTCCCGATTGGGGGTCCGATTACTGGGATGCCCACCAATCCCGAGAACTGAGGCTCTTCATGTGAATGGAGTGGTGGTCAATCATGTGCACCTCCGCTCCAGTCATTCATACTGGGAGTGCCGAAGAACAGTCGATCAATGTCATCGGCTATCTCCAGTGGTCCCATAGTGAGTGAATGGAGTGGAGGTGTGCATGATTGATCCCCACTCCAATCAAATATGGCATAGGGGTCTCAATTATCGGGAAATTATCACCAAACCAATAAATAGGGGATAACTTCCAAACTTGGTAAGATTCATTATGGTTTTGTCCAAGTGTCCATAAAAATGTCAACTGTCTGTAACTTTTGGAATGAGCTGTTGAGCAAACAAGAAGAAATTAGTTGGCAACCCTGATTACAGTGCAGTATTGAGCACCATATGGCGGGACTCAATGTTTCTGTAGATAATAAAACATAGCAGGAGCACAAACACTTCTATGGACAAATACCAATCTACCCTTATATAGAACCTATAAAATCACCGTTAACGTGACCACACGCAAGTTTTCACACAATTCACTTACCAAATTACCAAATTTATGACTCGTTGCTT
Organism: Anomaloglossus baeobatrachus; assembly: GCF_048569485.1. Lineage (NCBI taxonomy): Eukaryota > Metazoa > Chordata > Amphibia > Anura > Aromobatidae > Anomaloglossus > Anomaloglossus baeobatrachus. The sequence goes on along the minus strand of NC_134363.1, from coordinate 51,304,313 downwards.
CACACCTGTATTTGGCCAGATGGCACCTGGCTTGTATCAAAACCTAATGAATGGGACACATAAGATCCTATATAAAGGTCTCTGGATTCCGATAACTCTTCGTTGGGTTTGACATTACAAGAATAAAAAAGGAGAAAGAAGAAATTCAAAAGTTAGTGAAAGTTTTCAAAAATTGCTGTTGATAACAACCCATCAGGTCCAATGTTGCTGCTTGCAATCTTCAAAGCACCTGATGGGTTGTTATAAACAGCTACTTTTGAGAACTTTCATTAACTTTTGACTTTCTTTTTTCTCCCTTTCTGCTTATACAACTCCTAATAAATAGTTGTTGAGATAAGCATACAGTAACATGTAACCTAAGATATCCAAAAAGGACCAACACAAATTGCCTTGGTTAACTTTTTCCTACCGCTGAACATTTTTAATTTTTGTGCTTTAATTTTTTCCTTTTCGTTTTTCCAACAGTCATGCCTTTTTTTCTATTTTTCAATGCACACAGCCATACCAGGGCTTTTTTTCTGAGATAAATTATAGTTAATGTTATTATCCATTGTAATTGAAAAACAAATCCAATTGAGGTGAAAATGTTGAATCTATGTTTTTATATAGCTCTTATGAGGATCTATGTGTCTCCATGATTTCAGATTACAAATTCTGCATTTTGATGTATCCTCTAATCATATGTTCTGTGGGGGCCGGATCATCACTCCCAGGGCACTATGGGGGCCGGATCATCACTCCCAGGGCACTATGGGGGCCGGATCATCACTCCCAGGGCACTGTGGGGGCTGGATCATCACTTTCAGGGTTCTGTGGGGGCTGGATCATCACTTTCAGGGCTCTGTGGGGCTGGATTATCACTTTCAGGGCTCTGTGGGGGCTGGATCATCACTTTCAGGGCTCTGTGGGGGCTGGATCATCACTCCCAGGGTACTGTGGGGGCTGGATCATCACTCCCAGGGCTCTGTGGGGTCTGGATCATCACTTTCAGGGCTCTGTGGGGGCTGGATCATCACTCCCAGGGTACTGTGGGGGCTGGATCATCACTTTCAGAGCTCTGTGGGGGCTGGATCATCACTTTCAGAGCTCTGTGGGGGCTGGATCATCACTCCCAGGGCTCTGTGGGGGCTGGATCATCACTCCCAGGGCTCTGTGGGGGCTGGATCATCACTTCCAGGGCTCTGTGGGGGCTGGATCATCACTTTCAGGGCTCTGTGGGGGCTGGATAATCACTTTTAGGGCTCTGTGGGGGCTGGATCAACACTTTCAGGGCTCTGTGGGGGCCAGATTATCACTCCAAGGGCTCTGTGGGGGTCGGATCATCACTTCCAAGAATCATTATTCTTCCTTATGCTAAAGATAGTTCTTAAGGAAAATGCCTGTATGTTTAGGGTTGGTATGGTATTAGATGATGGATAAGAATCTGCTTGTATTTCTTGGAGTTGAGGACACCAAGAATTGGGCAACATTTAGGACCATAAAGTGTAATTGTTGGAATTGGAAACTTAGTGCAGCACATGAAAGACAGATCATGGTTAATGTTTGAGATTACAGGAAAAGATGGAAGATTTTACACAAAATCTGTGGTTAGTTCTCCAAGTTGTTTGGATCAACCTTCCTGCTGAAATCCTTCAAAAACTGTATGCAAGTTTCCTAGATGTGATGGGTAGGCACACCAAGTATTGATGTGATTTAGATTTCATTTTGTATTTTTTTACTTGCTAGAAATAAACTAGTACTTAGTGATGAGCGAGCACTACCATGCTCAGGTACACAGTACTCGTGGCAAAAATTTTGATGCTTGGTCGGACTGGAGTCGAATACCAAATATACTGGAAGTCAATGGATATTCTGGAAAATTAATAGAGTTCCCTACGGACTTCCATTATACTCAGTACTTGAGTCGAGGCCATCTGAGCATCAAAATGCTTGTTACGAATACTGAGCGCACCCAAGCATGGTAGTGCTCACTCATCACTAGTTACGAATACTGAGCACCCGAGCATGGTAGTGCCCTCTCATCACTAGTTACGAGTACAGAGCACCTGAGCATGGTAGTGCTCACTCATCACTAGTTACCAGTACTGAGCACCTGAGCATGGTAGTACCCGCTCATCACTAAGTTACGATTACCGAGCATCAGAGCATGGTAGTGCCTGCTCATCACTAGTTACGAGTACCGAGCACCCGAGCATGGTAGTGCTCGCTCATCACTAGTTACGAGTACTGAGCACCTGAGCATGGTAGTGCCCGCTCATCACTAGTTACGAGTACCGAGCACCCAAGCATGGTAGTGCTCACTCATCCCTAGTTACGAGTACAGAGCACCCGAGCATGGTAGTGCTCACTCATCACTAGTTACTAGTACCGAGCACCCAAGCATGGTAGTGCTCACTCATCCCTAGTTACGAGTACTGAGCACCCAAGCATGGTAGTGATCACTCATCCCTAGTTACGAGTACTGAGCACCCGAGCATGGTAGTGCTCACTCATCCCTAGTTACGAGTACTGAGCACCCGAGCATGGTAGTGCTCACTCATCACTAGTTACGAGTACAGAGCACCCGAGCATGGTAGTGCTCACTCATCACAACTAGTAACACTTCTATTTTTTAAAGCATTCTTACGTTTCAAGAGTTTATGTCGCGGGCGGAGGAGGGGACGCTGCGCTCTCCCACTGCTCAGGTCCGGCTGCTGCTGCTCGGTGGCTCGAGCGATGGGCCGGATCCCGGGGACTCGAGCGGCGCTCCTCGCCCGTGAGTGAAAGGGGTGGTTTGGTTTAGGGATATTGTCCGTGACGCCACCCACGGTTGTGGTGATTTTGGTGACACCACCGCTGCTCTGGACGGGGATCCCGGGAGCGGTGACAGGGAGCAGCTTGGTTGTTAGTTCTCCCCTTCGTGGGTAGGGGGTTGGTTGTCCCGGGGCCCGGTGATAGGGTAGGGATGAATGGCAGGCGGGTTGCGGGGCCTGGTGAGGTGCAGGGTCGCGGGGGCAGCGCTGTGCCGCACGGCACGGTGGTACTCACTCAGCCCAATGATGAAGACACAGTTCTCGGTAAAACACACGGCTGGATGGACGGGTCCCACAGACGGCTGCGGTGTTGTTGCTCCCGGCAGGTTGGTGGTAACTGCCTTTCCCTGCAGCTAAGTTGTTTGTACGGTTCCAATGGGTTCCCACCGGTAACCCGCTCCCCGGCTTGGATATGGGCCGGAGGAGCCCCTTTTGCCCCCAGACGCTGGCCCTGAGAAACGGTTGCCTTGGCGGTGGCGGTGTCTCCCTCTGTTGGTTGGACTGTTGCCTTGTGTCGGGACTTGGCTGTTTGGAAACCCAGGAGGTCCCCTTCATTAACGGATTCGGCAAATTCACGCCGACTCCTAGCCTTGCCGGGGTCCGAAAAGCCCCTGCCAGATAGTGCTGACTTCTCTTTGTGTACCGGTCCGGTACCGCCGGGCCACCGCCCGTCCACGGTCCTTACGGTAACTCGGATAGGCCACTCCTGCAGACGGTCACCACCGTCTGCCAACCTTGCTGATCTGTCCGGGCCACACACCCGGACCAACTTCAGGCTGCTTAACTGCCACTTTTCTCCTCTCTCACTCTCACTTCTCAACTGTCCTCACTCCTCTCCAAACTTTATCTGCCTGGTTTTCCCACCTACAGGACTGTGAACTCCTCGGTGGGCGGGACCAACCGCCTGGCCCACCCCCTGGTGTGATCATCAGCCCCTGGAGGAAGGCAACAAGGGTTTTGTGTCTGACTTCGGTGTGCCTGCTGGCAGTGTGGGGTGTTGGGGTGTTGTTCTCTGTGGCCCCTGTTTATACTGCACAGTTCTGTATATGAGGGGCTTTACAAATCTGTGTGCAATAAAGGTAAAAGACATAAGGTGTGCCATGGTGTCCAGAAATGCCAGTCTGCTGTGTAAAAGCCATGTGTTTGAGAAGGGGGCAGTCTATTCCCTAAATGATCCTCCTTACCTCTGTTTACACACCTCTTATTCACTTTTTATCGGGGGCTGCAAATCCCTCTAATAGTAAACTGAGCAAACAGAACTTTGCTTTCATCTCCGCTGCATTAAAAGTCCCTTACAATCTCGGGACAAAATCTGTTGAAAGATCATAGCCAAGTGCGAGACAATAGGGGATTTCTTTATTCTTTTCACTCATTCAGCGGCAGATGCTGTTTAACTAATTCACATAGACAAGAGTCACCTTGCAGGTGCTTAGGTCTCATGGGTTTAGATTCGTACGGTTAACCTCCTGGCACCTCAAAGAGGGACATTGGGCTTTACACCACCTAAAAGAATCATAAACCTTGGTAAGGATCTTAAACCTGGTCACACAGGGCTGTATACAAATGTGTGGAGCTCTATATTTTAGGGTAATAATTAGATACTGTCGCGGGCGGAGGAGGGGACGCCGCGCTCTCCCACTGCTCGGGTCCGGCTGCCGCTGCGGCTGCTGCGGCCTGCTGCTGCTGCTCGGTGGCTCGAGCGATGGGCCGGATCCCGGGGACTCGAGCGGCGCTCCTCGCCCGTGAGTGAAAGTGGGTTTGGGTGTGGGGATAGTTTATTGTCCGTGACGCCACCCACGGTTGTGGTGATTGTATGGACACCACCGCTGCTCTGTATGGGGATCCCGGGAGCGGTGACAGGGAGCAGCAAAGTTGTTAGTTCTCCCCTCCGTGGGTAGGGGGTGGTTGTCCCGGGGCCCAGTGATGAGGTGGGTGATGAGGGATGGCGGGGCCAGTGCAGGGCTTGGTGGGGTGCAGGGACGCGGGGGCAGCGCTGTGCCTTGCGGCACTGTGGTACTCACTCAGCCTGAGACAGAGACACAGTTCTCGGTAAAACACACGGCTGGAAAGACGGTTCCCACGGATGGCTGCACTTGCTTTTCCCCAGTAGTTGACGGTGACGGTCCCTTTTCCTGCACCTAAGATGTTGATGGTTGCGATGGGTTCCCACCGGTAACCCGCTCCCCGGCTTGGATATGGGCCGGAGGAGCCCTACTTTGCCCGCAGGCGCTGGCCCTGAGAAACTGGTGCCCTGGCGGTGGCGGTGTCTCTCTGTTACGGTTGGACTGTTGCCTTCAATCGGGACTTGGTTGTTGGGAGACAGTCATCCCCTTCACTGACGGATTTGGCAAATTATGGCGACTCCTAGCCTTGCCGGGATCCGAAAGGCCCCTGCCCTGGTGCGGACTGCTCTTCGTATACCGCTCCAAACCGCGGGCCACCACCTGTCCGCGGTCCTTCCAGCAACCTCCAAGCAGTCACCCCTGCGGACTATCACCGCCGTCTGCTGACCTTGCTGTCTCAGTCCGGGGCACACACCCGGACCAACTTCAGGCCTTACAACTGTCACTTTCCACTGTCTCTACTCTCACTCTTTACTCCTTCTACTTCCTCCTCCTAAACTGCACTGCCTGGTTCTCCCGCCTCCAGGGCTGTGTACTCCTCGGTGGGCGGAGCCAACCGCCTGGCCCACCCCCTGGTGTGGACATCAGCCCCTGGAGGAAGGCAACAAGGATTTTTGGTTAGCCTAGTTGTTCCTAACTGGGGTGTAGGGTGTGGTGGTGTTGTGACCTGTGACCCCTGGCTTGCCCAGGGCGTCACATTCCCCCTTAGCAAAATGCAGACCGTCCGCGAGCTGCCCGTCCAACACCGGTTTTATTTTCTGAAAAATATATAAAAGGTAAAACGGTAAACATTACAACTTATGACGTCATCCCACATCGGGAGGTTCAGTACTTAAACGTTGCAAACGGTTTACGGTTACGGTCTCCGCTCTCTCCCACCCAAGTAACCTGGCCCTGATGCTGCCCCTAAAGCCCAGGCAGCACCCCTTGACCCCAGTCCAGCACAAGTTACCCGAGCGGATTCTGTCCTTCCCCTCCAGAGGGTAGCCACCGGATCCTGTGGTGGCTGGGCCCCAGCCTGCTCTGCTGTGGGCCCTCCCTCCAACCTGCCTCTCCGGAGGCGGCAACTGTGGAAACGGTAACGGTAAAACAACTTATTTACATGCCACTTAACGTTTGTGGTTGCCCTGCAAGTTCACGGGCTTGTCCATGAGCAGTTCCTCATGCAACTTTTTAAACGGTCCCCACGGGGACAACGGTGCCGGCAACGGCCGGTTCTCTCAATCACGGTCAGACAATCTGGTAACTGTTCGGTTATCATTTTTGCTTATCATCTTTAAAACTTTCAAAACAAAACTCAGTGGTGGTCCCAACGGGGACGGTGCAACGGTGCTCCGCTGCCTTTACTCCGCATTTTCGTCCTCCTCACCCGGCTCAGGGTGGAAGAACACGGGCACCAGCCCCTCCAATGCATAACAAGCATGACGTGGAAGGGCCGCCCGATATCCGTTGTTTCCACTTCGGGGAACATACGTGGCCTCCATGCCATGCAGGGCAGCGACCCCCTCATCCTCCTCTGAAACGGGTTCGGTATCAGGCCCAGAGCCACCATCGTCGGTCCCTGCGTCAGGCGGGTGGCCGCCAGCTGCCACAGCTTCCAGGCTTGCCACTCTTCCTGCCACAGTCACAGAGGGGTATACGCCCGACGGGCCAGGCGCAGTGTGATGCACGAGCAAGGAGGACGGAGGCGGCGTGGGGGCCAGGGGTAGACCGAGTCCCTCGGCCGCAGCGGCCGGTCCCTCGGGGACACAGGGGCGTGGGTCACTCACCAGCTCCTCCATCATGGCCTCCATTCCATACACTCGCGCAACAGCAGCTATCGCCTCCACCTCTGCGGTCCACTGCTCCATCAGTCTGCAGATCTGGCTCCGGTAGTGACGGCAGGTCCCCGCCGTCCGGGCCCTCAGCCATGCCGCTGTTCCGGGCACCAGCTCGGTAGCCTCCGCATAACTAGGTGGGGCGGACATTCCTTGCCAGGGTCGGCGGACTGTGGGGGTCTCAGCGTTTCTGCTTTTATAGCTGCGTTCACATGTAGCCAGCCGCCATCGCGTCCCCCTTAGCTTCTTTCCGGCCCCTCCTCTATCGGGGCGGGGCCTTGGCCTTCGCGCCTCCGCTACTCGAGAAGACGCTCGAGAGGGAACTTTTCGCACCAAAGATGGCGACTTCTGAAATTTTTCAGCCGGATACCTCCGGCAGTCACAAGGCGCACCTCTACCCAACGGCAGAGCGGTAAGATCCTGTTCGTGACGCCAAGTTGTCACGGGCGGAGGAGGGGACGCCACACTCTCCCACGGCTCGGGTCCGGCTGCCGCTGCTGCGGCCTGCTGCTGCTGCTCGGTGGCTCGAGCGATGGGCCGGATCCCGGGGACTCGAGCGGCACTCCTCGCCCGGGAGTGAAAGGGGGTTTGGGTGTGGGGATAGTTTATTGTCCGTGACGCCACCCACGGTTGTGGTGATTGTATGGACACCACCGCTGCTCTGTATGGGGATCCCGGGAGTGGTGACAGGGAGCAGCAAAGTTGTTAGTTCTCCCCTCCGTGGGTAAGGGGTGGTTGTCCCGGGGCCCAGTGATGAGGTGGGTGATGAGGGATGGCGGGGCCAGTGCAGGGCTTGGTGGGGTGCAGGGACGCGGAGGCAGCGCTGTGCCTTGCGGCACTGTGGTACTCACTCAGCCTGAGACAGAGACACAGTTCTCGGTAAAACACACGGCTGGAAAGACGGTTCCCACGGACGGCTGCACTTGCTTTTCCCCAGTAGTTGACGGTGACGGTCCCTTTTCCTGCACCTAAGATGTTGATGGTTGCGATGGGTTCCCACCGGTAACCCGCTCCCCGGCTTGGATATGGGCCGGAGGAGCCCTACTTTGCCCGCAGGCGCTGGCCCTGAGAAACTGGTGCCCTGGCGGTGGCGGTGTCTCTCTGTTACGGTTGGACTGTTGCCTTCAATCGGGACTTGGTTGTTGGGAGACAGTCGTCCCCTTCACTGACGGATTTGGCAAATTATGGCGTCTCCTAGCCTTGCCGGGATCCGAAAGGCCCCTGCCCTGGTGCTGACTGCTCTTCGTATACCGCTCCAAACCGCCGGGCCACCACCCGTCCGTGGTCCTTCCAGCAACCTCCAAGCAGTCACCCCTGCGGACTATCACCGCCGTCTGCTGACCTTGCTGTCTCAGTCCGGGGCACACACCCGGACCAACTTCAGGCCTTACAACTGTCACTTTCCACTGTCTCTACTCTCACTCTTTACTCCTTTTACTTCCTCCTCCTAAACTGCACTGCCTGGTTCTCCCGCCTCCAGGGCTGTGTACTCCTCGGTGGGTGGAGCCAACCGCCTGGCCCACCCCCTGGTGTGGACATCAGCCCCTGGAGGAAGGCAACAAGGATTTTTGGTTAGCCTAGTTGTTCCTAACTGGGGTGTAGGGTGTGGTGGTGTTGTGACCTGTGACCCCTGGCTTGCCCAGGGCGTCACAATACCACTCTATGCGAATGCTCACAGGAAGTCAGCTCATATAAGTGCTCCTCACAGGAAGTGAGCTCACATGAGTGCTCTTCACAGGAAGTGAGTTCACGTATGTGTCGCGCCCCGGGGCAGTCGAGCTGCTCGGATCTGGGCAGTCCATGGCTCGAGGGGTCCCAGACCCGGGGGCACTGTCGAACAGTTTTAAATGAAAAATAAAAATAAAGTCCGACTACGCCACTTGCGGTTTGCGGCCAGGGATAGTGGGGCCGCCGCTGTGGGTTCCCGCTGGGGATGATGGATGGGGGCAGCGTGGACGGTGGAGTCCTCCATGAGCAGGGCTTTTCCCAAGGGGTAGGTGAAGGGTTAAATTGGAGGCGCGCGGCAATGAAGCAGTCCAGACAAAGAGGGCAGGTCTGGTCTCTTCCTCCCAATTGGCTGCCTGTTATGTAACAGTGCCCAGCCCTGTCATCTGTCTAGGTGAGGCTCCCAGCCGGGTACAGCGAGTGTAAATGTCCTGGCGTGCTAGTGTGTGTGTGATGACTGGCACAGTCATGTAGGACCTGAGCTGTTACCTTGTTGTTACCTTATTTTTGTGACACCTGGTTACCGCAGGGGCGTCACTCACAAGTGCTCCTCACAGAAAGTGAGTTCCCGTGAGTGCTCCTCCCAGGAAGTGAGCTCACATGAGTGCTCCTCACAGGAAGTGAGTTCACGTGTGTGCTCCTCACAAGAAGTGAGTTCACATGTGTGCTCCTCACAAGAAGTGAGTTCACGTGTGTGCTCCTCACAAGAAGTGAGTTCACGTGTGTGCTCCTCACAGGCAGTGAGCTCACATGAGAGCTCCTCAAAGGTAATGAGCTCACATGAGTACTCCTCACAAGAAGTGAGCTCACATGAGTGGTCCTGACAGGAAGTGAGCTCACGTGTGTGCTCCTCACAGGCAGTGAGCTCACATGAGTGCTCCTCACAGGAAGTGAGCTCACGTGAGTGCTCCTCACAGGAAGTGAGGGGATGGGCATCTGAACTGATGGCTGCCTTGTTGGAAGCCTTTTAAATGCCATTTGATTAGTTGAACTAATATAATCAGAGCTAACTCAGACTACATCTCGAGTTCCGGCTAGGTGACACAGCTGCCACTTGCATCTTATCGAGCGGGCTCAGCTCTTGAGCCTGCTCTATACAAGCAGTGTGTACATTAGCCATACATGTAAGTCGATGTATGTTTCTACCAAAGCTTATCTCTGGTCGTAAACCAGTACCATACAGATATGAATAACTGTTCTTTTCCAGAAAGCAGTACGCCGTAATGGTTGGGTTTAATAAGTAAATCGTGGGTGACAAGTTTATGTTCACAACTCATTTCAGACATCATAGCCGGGTGTAAGAGTAAACCGTGGGTGGAACAGACAAGAAATACACTGCTCCTGACAAGGAAACACGTTTATACTGCAGGTAAGAAAAACAAACCTATGACAGCTATGATTTAAAGACAATTAAGTAATTTCTAAACCGTGGAAGTAGTTTAACCAGAGGCTTAAAGCACGAGAATGAAAAACATGATCGAAACAGTACCAGGACAGATAACGATCCTGGAAATTTTGGGACAGATACAGGATTAAGACAGTTACCCAACACCTCCTAAATAGAAACATGGGGTCGCGTGATGACATGTTAGGGGTTACGCCTGACAATTTCCTCCAGTTTTAGCACTTTCTTGAATGGTGTCTTAGCCAAACGATATATAAAATTGAGGACCATGAAGCCACCAGGAGGAACCAAGCTATGCTATGCTCCTCAACATTGATGTTCCAAGACCAAGAAGGACAAGTCGTAGAATGATTGAAATCACAGGATGGATAGGCATGTTAATGATGAAAAAATGGAAATGCCCTAAAGCGGTCTTTATGGGGGAACATCACATGGGTCCTACTCCTGAAATTATGGTGGGGGGTGGAAGAATGTACTGTAGCCAGATCCCTCTAGTCTTCATTCCAGGTACATTAACACCTTGAGGTTTCAATGATTTGGTTGTGGAACAAGCAGTTGTTCATTTTTCCAAAGTGTCCCAAGAGCCGTCTTTCAACACCATAACACCAGGCCACATGTTCGGGCAGCCTATGTGACCTAAATGTGCTACCATGGCTGCAGCATCTCCAGACTTGTCTCTGATTGATCTCAACTTGGACCTCATTGGTTGGTGATTACAAATGAGCTGCCAGCAGAGGATCTTTATGAGTTGCTCAAGTGCATTCAGTGCAGCATAACCTTCCTCAGACGACCACTGATAATATATTGCAGATAGATGATAGTAGCCGGGGCTGTAAGTGTCGGGATTTCTCCATGTGGCGCTCATACTCCAGACTGGCTAAATCAAGATGTTTTAAAATATAGTTTTGCATTTTTTTATCATTTGCAGATCAGTCCATCCACCCTGTGTGGTTCCTTCCACTTCTCAATAATATCAAAGTTGATGGGGGAAGATTTAGGAGGGAAGAAATGTCATGAATTGACTTGTTACACCGATGGCTGCGCTGCTATCAGTGAGATCTGTAACTAGCTGTAGCTACAGGGGTTCTTGTCATGATTTAAAGAAAATAATTGCTACACATGTATATTCTTACACAAAAAGTTATTATATTAAAAGAATGTTACTTGCAGAGTTGATAGCCTGTGATATAAGTAGTGCAGGGCCTGATGGGGTGATGCATGACAACTGGTATGGTCGAGTCATTAATGAAGACTTTAAATAAACCCCCCACCATTACCTTCCCTAAAATAAAGAGACTGCACACCAATATGGATCTTATTGGCCACAGCAGCCTTTATTAAAACAAAACAACATAAATAACAGAAATATACTCAACAGAACCGGAGGGTGGTCCTCAAAGTCCCAAAAACCTGCCGACGGGTATTCTACCCAAACTGTAGCCAGACTGATGTTTTATCCCCAGCTGCTCAAGCATCGGCTCGGAGGCACCAGTTAACCAACAACCTGGCCTCATCTGAACACACGCCCCCAACCCGCGGCCCACCAGGCCTACCACGGGATTCTTCTACCCGCCAGCATCTAAAGAGTCCACATGAGGGGTCCAGAACCTTACGTGTTCCCCCCCCACCGTTCCGCCACAAACCCCAAATTCCGACTTTGAGGACCCTCCTCCCCTTTGCTATACTGCTATGACAAGAAAAGAAAAATTGTGAGGGTGGGTGGGTGATTGTTCCGTTTTCTGTGCCCAAATGGATGACCCCACTAACTGACCACCCCTTATAAACCCCTTAATTGTTCCCGCCCCCACTAACTACACCCCCAATGCACAATTCAAAATCCTCTATTTCCGCCTCCTCTAAATATCTTTAACCCCTGCCTAACCCCAATCACTTAATCCCCCTTTTATTCCCATCCTAACCCAGTCATGTTGGCCTCACTTTTAAGACTGGGCCCAGTACGGCCTCTCTAGACACAGGGACTCTCTTTTTGGTGCACCACCCCAGGCTCTGCACTAACCATAGCCAAGTGTACAGATATGAGGATACAGACTATACACAGCAGAGTTTAGTTACAGCATTGTTGAGAGTCTCAAAAATGTAATGGGCAGTGTGGAAAAAAAATCTGCCGTGAAAGTTGACCATTGCCGCGCATATTAAATCTAGAGCACATCAATTTATATTGTGAACGTCAAAGAGGGTTTCACACTTTTGGCAACGTCAAAAAATCGAAGTGCGGTGAAATATCAAAAAAAAAGCACTTCCACAATTGTGTTTTGGTTTTTTATTTACCATGTTCACTATATGAGAAAGAAGCCAGCACGATCTGAGAGTGGCATGCATCATATAAAAGTGTAAATTCACGGATTTATTCCAACTGTACTATAATACAAAATGAGATTTTTAGCAAGTAATTGATCAATTCTTTGAATCACCCCTGCATGTTCACTATATGGTAAAACTGACCTGGCATTTTGATTCCCCAGGTCGGTATGGGTTCGTAGATACCAAACATGTATAGTATAGTTTTATTTTTATATAAGTGGTGAAAAAATGTCAAAAATTTGTGAAAATAAATTGCGCTTTTCTCACAATTTTCTGAGACCTGTAGCTCGTTCTCATTTTTCAGGATCCGGGGCTCAGTGATGGATTATTTTATGCGTCTTGAGCTGATGTTTTTAATTATACCATTTTTGGGTAGATCCGATGTTTTGATTACCTGTTATTGCATTTTATTGCAATGTTGCGGCAACCAAAAACCGTAATTTTGGCATTTTGATTTTTTTCCTTGCTACGCCGTGTACCGATCAGATTAGCTAATCTTATATTTTGATAGATTGGGAATTTCTGAACACGGTGATACCAAATATGTGTATTTTTTATATTTTTTTTTTATTGATTTATTTTCCATGGGGCAAAAGGGGGTGATTTGAACTTTTAGGGGTTTGTTGTTTTTTTCATATTTTATAAAACTTTTTTTAACATTTATTTTTATTGATTTTACTAGGTCCCCTGGATGACTTTACTCCTGCACTGTCCAATCACTTCTCCCGATCAGAGCAATGCTGTTCTCCTGTGGGTACTGCGCTCTGTCGCTATTCACAGGAAGTGAGTCATGGCAGTGACAGGGGTCATCAGCGGACCCTGCGCTATCATGGCAACCCATTAGTGCCCTGTGATCGTGTCATGGGGCTGCCAACGGCAACAGGGAACAGCACGATCCCCCCCAGAGTTTGACAGGGCGATCTAAAGGGGTTAACAGGCGTGGGTGGATCTATGATCCACCTGTGCCTTTTAGTTATAGATCAGCACACATGTGTGGGAAATAATGCTCGAGCCCCCATTAAAGGGACAAACACAGCTAAGGACGTATATATATATGTCCTTCGTTGTGAAGAGGGTAAAGGTATTTCCTTTTAGACGCTGATGCAGTCTCCAAGTTTTCCCAGACTAAAGTCTGCTTTACACGCTACAAGATATCTTACGATGTGTCGGCGGGGTCACGTCGTAAGTGACGCACATCCGGCATCGTAAGGTATGTTGTAGCGTGTGACAGCGACATGCAATTGCGATTGAACGAAAAACCGTTTAATTCGTCAGGAATGAACGACGTGCATGCGATGAACGTCAGATTGTTCATCGTACCCTGGGTAGCGCACATCGCAGTGTGTGACACCCCGGGAACGATGAACAGATCTCACCTGCCTCCTGCGGCTCCCGGCCCACAATGCGGAAGGAAGGAGGTGGGCGGGATGTTTACGTCCCGCTCAGCTCCGCCCCTCCGCTTCTATTGGCCGGCTGCTGCGTGACGTCGATGTGACGCCAAATGTCCCTCCCACTCCAGGAAGTGGACTTTCGCCGCCCACAGCGATGTCGTATGGAAGGTAAGTACGTGTGACGGGGGTTAATCGTATGTGCGACACGTTCAACAAATTGAACATGCCGCACATACGATGGGGGCGTTGCAAATCGCATACGATATCGTATGCGAAATTGCAACGTGTAAAGCAGGCTTAAGCCTCTTCAGCAGTTGAAAATCGGATCAAAAACCCTGATGGTACAAGAAAAATCACTGACATCTGAATGTAGAGGAAAAAACAGTACACGGGGATGTGACATTAACAAGGTCTACATCTATGTAATTTTTACAGACTGAACCAATGGCCTCTATAATAATAACAATGGTAATTTGATTTCCCCAAAATCTAGGAAACTCCTATATGATCCTCATCTTCTGCCCTTCATAATATAATGGTTTGAATTTTTAAAACTATGTATAACCCAATAATTGAATCACACGCAAGTCCAGGGTGTCATGGAGTCTGGAAATAAGGCATACTGATTATTTGTCTTGGGGTAGAGGCCTTTGATCCTTAATACTTCACATTCACTTGGTCACTTTGAGGTCTGCACTGTACAGATGTATAGCAGACTCCTTGAATAGTAGTGTCTGAAGTGATCTGCGACTGATCCGTCGCCCCAGCTGCAAACGTTTTCTGTGGTTAATTGGATAATCTCGTTAGAACAACATCCCTTCTACGTACAATCAAAGAGATGTTACCGGCAAGGATCAATAATCTCTCCGCACACGATCATAATTGAAACATGAAGGAAATATAACTTATGGAAAATGCTGGCTTTGGACTCCATTTTTTATGTTGGCCTATCAAGTAATGGGGCACTACCGTATGGCCCCCTAAAAAAGGGATACCCATGATGTGCTGCTGATCTGCTGCCCTCCGCATGTGATCGGAATTGAAACATGAAGCACATAGAACTTATGGAAGATGCTGGCTTTGAACTAATGGGGCAGTACAGTTCCATCTCCTCAAAAAAGGGATACCCATGATGTCCTGCTGACCGGCTGCCCTCCGCACGTGATCATAATTGAAACATGAAGCAAATAGAACTTATGGAAGACGCTCGATTTGGACTCCATTTATTATGTGTGCCTTTAAGTAATGGGGTATTACCGTTCTATCCCCCAAAAAAGGGATGGCGATGATGAGCTGCTGACCTGCTGCCCTCCACACGTGATGGAAAGTGAAGCACGAAGCACATAGAACTTATGGAAGATGCTCGCTTTGGACTCCATTTATTATGTGTGCCTTTCAAGTAATGGGGTATTACCGTTCTATCCCCTAAAAAAGGGATGACGATGATGAGCTGCTGACCTGCTGCCCTCTACACATGATCGAAATTGAAACATGAAGAACATAGAACTTATGGAAGATGATGCCTTTGAACTAATGGGGCAGTACAGTTCCACCTCCCGAAAAAAGGGATACCCATGATGTCCTGCTGACCGGCTGCCCTCCGCACGTGATCATAATTGAAACATGAAGCAAAGAAAACTTATGGAAGATGCTGGCTTTGGACTCCATTTATTATGTCTGCCTATCTAGTAACGGGGCACTACAATTCTGCCCCCCAAAAAAAGGATACCCATGATGTGCTGTTGACCTGCTGCCCTCCGCACGTGATCGAAATTGAAACATGAAGCAAAGAGAACTTATGGAAGATGCTCGCTTTGGACTCCATTTATGTGTGCCTTTCAAGTAATGGGGTATTACCGTTCTATCCCCCAAAAAAGGGATGAGGATGATGAGCTGCTGACCTGCTGCCCTCTGTATGTGATAATAATTGAAACATGAGGCACATAAGACTTATGGAAGATGCTGGCTTTCAACTAATGGGGCACTACAGTTCCACCTCCCAAAAAAGGGATACTCATTATGAGCTGCTGACCGGCTGCCTTCCGCACCTGATCATAATTGAAACATGAAGCAAATAGAACTTATGGAAGATGTTGGCTTTGGACTCCATTTATTATGTCTGCCTATCTAGTAATGGGGCACTACAGTTCTGCCCCCCAAAAAAGGGATACCCATGATGTGCTGCGCATCTGCTGCCCTCCGCATGTGATAATAATTGAAACATGAGGCACATAGAACTTATGGAAGATGCTGGCTTTCAATTAATGGGGCACTAAAGTTCTACCCTATCAAAAAGCTAAATAGGAGAGAAAAGGCGCAATAGGGTCTTACCCGATATATTGGGCAAAAACATATAGAAGTGGTGCACTCACCTGATCGGGTTGCGCCAGTCACAACTCCTTTAACAGCAAAGAGTGAGCGCCTGAGCGGTCCAGCAGCAGCCCTGTTGCACAAGTGGAACGTCAAAAGGAAACTGGAGAAAAAACAGTTTTTTTGCTGCGCTTGAAGACCACAGACATTGGTGTCAAACAGATGATTCTTTTTATTTCAATCCTATGCGTTTCGGAGACCCCAACTGTCTCCTTCTTCAGGGAAAAGAACTTTCTTTTTTTCCCTGAAGAAGGAGACAGTTGGGGTCTCCGAAACGCGTAGGATTGAAATAAAAAGAATCATCTGTTTGACACCAATGTTTGTGGTCTTCAAGCACGGCGAAAAACCTGTTTTTTCTCCAGTTTCCTTTTGACGACCCCCCCAATAAAGGGATACTCATGATGTGCTGCTGACCTGCCGCCCGGCTTACATGTTAATTCACATTGATCTGCCTTATACAATGACTGGGACAAATGGTTTATGTCAAAGATCCAAGAGCTGGCACGGGATGACATCACCGTGCAGAAACTAATCATATTTGACATAGTTCTTAACTCCGTTCTGGAATATTAGTGCCAGCGGAAGGGCAGATGTTTGCCACGGATGCCCGATGACAGGAGAATGATTGATTATCTATTTATGTTCTCAATCTGCTTAGCTTGATACAAAATCTACAAAAAAAAAAGCTCAGACTTTATTCCCTTTTCTATAACCTTTTGAAGCTGGTGCTGAGGATTTACTGTAAGTCATCAATGGCTTTATGCCAAGTCCTCTTTTACGGCCAGGCTCCTCGTGGTGCCTCCAGTCATGTGCAGCTGTTCGAGTTCTTTTACATTTTACTATGTGTTCTTTGCATAATTTATATATTCATTTGTTTTGCACTTTACAGACCTCATCACCACTGTCCCCATTGGGGCTCACAATCTAAATTCCCTATCACTATGTCTTTGGAGTCTGGAAGGAAACTGGTGGAAACCCGAGGAGAACATCTAAACTCCTTGCAGATGTTGTCCTTGGTGGGAATTGAACCCAGGACCCCAGCGCTGCAAAACATCAATGCTGACCACTATATGCACCACTTTACCTTCCAAGATTATTAACAGTTACCAAAGAGTACTATGACCAATTATTACCGGTACAGGCAGCACACTTTGTATTTTTTCTTTACAGGTCTCGGAATGCACCTTTGGCTACATTCCCACGAACAGGGTTTGTTGAGTTTATGACGCTGCAGATTTTCTGCAGCAATTCTGCACCTTCGTTTACTTGCGTTTTTTCGTTGCATTTTTGTGTGCGTTTTTATTAGATGCGTGAAATATACAACTTGATTTAGGTAAAATTCCTGTGCTTTGGATACATCTAATGGATTTCTAGGCAGTTTGGTGGCGTTGCCCCAAGCAAGCATGAAAGTATCGGAGTGGTGCTGGGAGGTCAACTACTTTAAGCATGAAAGTATAGGAGTGGTACTGGGAGGTCAACTACTTTAAGCATGAAAGTATAGCAGTGGTGCTGGAAGGTCAACTACTTTAAGCATGAAAGTATAGCAGTGGTATTTGGAGGTCAACTACTTTAAGCATGAAAGTATAGTAGTGGTGCTGGGAGGTCAACTACTTTAAGCATGTAAGGATAGGAGTGGTATTTGGAGGTCAACTACTTTAAGCATGAAAGTATAGGAGTGGTACTGGGAGGTCAACTACTTTAAGCATGAAAGTATAGCAGTGGTATTTGGAGGTCAACTACTTTAAGCATGAAAGTATAGTAGTGGTGCTGGGAGGTCAACTACTTTGAGCATGAAAGTATAGCAGTGGTGCTGGGAGGTCAACTACTTTAAGCATGAAAGTATAGCAGTGGTATTTGGAGGTCAACTACTTTAAGCATGAAAGTATAGGAGTGGTACTGGGAGGTCAACTACTTTAACACTAGAACTACTGGACTCGTGACACCTATATAGAAATACATGGTGCAAAGTAGTCAAAATGACTACCACAGTAGTTCTAGTGTTAAGCACGAAAGTATAGGAGTGGTGCTGGGAGGTCAACTACTTTAAGCATGAAAGTATAGGAGTGGTACAGGGAGGTCAACTACTTTAATGAAAGTATAGGAGTGGTACTGGGAGGTCAACTACTTTAAGCATGAAAGTATAGGAGTGGTGCTGGAGGTCAGTTACTAAAGTCTCACTTTTTCCAGGTGTCAGTCTCCTCCAGAAATGTGACAGGGTGATTTAAATGGCCGCGGCAGGGATCGCACCTTTCCACGCTGCCATCGGCTGCCCTGTGACGTGATCAAGAGGAGCAGATTGTTGTCATGGTAGTTCGGAGGTGATGACTCCTTTCGCTATCATGAGATATTTCCTGTGAGAGCCGACAGAACGGCGGCACTCGTAGATGAGCATTTCTGTTGATCAGAGCGATGTAGCTCTGATCAACAGAAATGCACAAGCGATCAGACTGCTGATCCATAAAGTCCCCTAGGGAGACTACTAAAATAAATTAAAAAATTAAAAAAAAAAACAAAAAAAAGTAAAAATATGAAAAAATAAAAAACCTAAAAATTCAAAATCACGCACCATTCACCCCATTGAAAATAAAACAGTTAAAAAAATAAAAAATATACACATATTTGGTATAGCCGCATTCATAAATGCCCAATCTATCAAAATATAAAATCAATTAATCTGATCGGTGCACGGCATGGCGAGAAACAAATTCCAATCGCCAAGATTACGTTTTTTGGTTGGCGCAATTTTTTTTAAAATGTAATAACAGGCGATCAAAACAGCGCATCTGCAGAAAAATGGTATAATTAAAAATGTCAGCTCAAGACACAAAAAATAAGACTTCATTGAGTCCCAGATCCTGAAAAACGAGAACGGTACGGGTCACGGAAAATGGTGGTAAAAGCGCCTCTCTTTTTTTGGACAAACTTCTGTATCTTTTACTTGATAAAAGTAAACATATACATGTTTGGAGTCTACGAACTCGTACCGACCTGAAGCATCATATGGACATATCGGTTTTACCAGATAGTGAACACAGTGCATAAAATAGTCCAAAAACAATCGTGCAATTGCACTTCTTTTTTTTGCTGTAAATCTAGCAGAACCCCTGGGGTCCAACACAGGTAAGAAATGTGGAGAATATCCTGAGTGCTCCAATGATCCGTAAATATGGAATAAATGAATATGTGAATAGTGTAATTAATGGATGCAATAAAGGACACCATGTGGATATGCTACAAATCTATTTTCTGCTTTTCTTCATCATAACAGATCATTGTATCAAAGAGATGAGTCTGCAATGCTGAAAAGCGGCATACATGACACTGATATACAGCCATGCGGCACGCTAAAACGGACAAACGCCTGGAAAGCTGCCAATGTATTTCTAAAATATTTCTTTTCTTTTAAAGATTTTTCATTATTAAAAGCCAATCTGTCACCAGATTTCCCAATACAACTACATGCATTACTAGATAAACGTCTTAGACCTTAATAACAGTGTTAAAAAAATGTCTTAGACCTACTATGTGTACTTTAAAAATCCAAGTCAATGGCTATGTAATCCTTTCTATTTTAATGCAATCTCTGCCTTCCTCGCCTGATTGACTGCTCCTCAGTGTCCCTCCTCCCTGTTGCTGCCGAGATCTCACCCTGCTCAGTACAACCTTCAGATGTCTATCAGACTAGATGGGCAGAGACTCATAAGCCCTTATGCTCATGTGACGCCCCTGGACTAGTCAGGTCGTCACAGAGTACTGCACGCTCTTTATCTCCCAGTGCAGGACTCAACCCCTCTTGGTTCTGGGTTCCCAACTTGCAGCACTGACTCCACCAGCATCTAAAAATCCTAATCACACCTCACACCACACCCTGTCAGGCACACCAGTGGGTTGTTAAGCTGGAATAGGGCCGCCCACCTAGGGGTCAGGTGTGGCGCCCTGAACTAGCCAGGTCGTCACAGGTAACACACATACACCCCCACCCCCACTAGACAGCAACATTAGCCAAACACAAAACCCTTGTTGCCTCCCTCCAGGGTCTGATGTCCACACCAGGTGGGGCGGAGTCAAGCGGTTGGCCCCACCCACCGAGGAATTCACAGGCCTGGAGGCGGGGAAAGTGACAGTTTAGTCCAGGAGGTGGAAGTGAGAGGAGTCAAGTGGAGAGTGTCTGGGTTTGTGGCCCAGGCACTGACAACAAGGTTGGCAGACGGTGGTGGCCGTCTGCAGGAGTGGTGAATCAACACGGAACCGTAGGACTGGGGTCGGGCGGTGGCCCGCCGGTACCGACCGGGGAGCGAAGTGAAGCCAGCACACACAGGCAGGGCCATTGGACCCCGGCTAGGCTTGGAGTCGCCGTCAACAGTCAAATCCGAGTGTGAGACAGGAACCCCACAGGTTTCCTAACAGCCAAAGACCCGTTAGAAGGCAACCATCCGCACCGTGAGGGTATACAGCTACAGCCTAAGGCTAGAAACCCAAGGGCCAGCGCCTGCGGGCAAACGGGCTCCTCCGGCATCCATACACCGGGGAGCGGACTACCGTTGGGGACCCATCGTAGTCAAACAGTACACAAAAGGTGCAGGGAAAGACAGCCGCCATTACCTGTCCGGGGAGAGACACTGCAGCCGGCTGCGGGACCCGTCCATCCAGCCGTTTGGTTTACCGAGGACTTTGTGCATCTCTTACTGAGTGAGTACACCCGTGCCATCCAGCACCGCGCCGAGTTGTCCCTGCAACCCTGCACCTCACCTACCCTGTCTCCCCGTCACACCACTGGGCCCCGGGACCACCGACCCCTACCCACGGAGGGGGAAAACAACATCCCAGCTGCTCCCTACCATCGCTCCCGGGATCCCCGTCATCAGCAGCGGTGGTGTCAATCTTCACCACAACCCATGGGTGGCGTCACGGACTAAATCCCCCAAACCAACCACCCTTTTCACTCTCGGGCGAGGAGAGCTGCTCGAGTCCCTGGATCCGGCCCACCGCTCAAGCCACCGAGCAGCAGACGCAGCAGCGCCGTACCCGAGCGTTAGCGAGCGCAGCAACGGCATCTTCCCCGCTCGCGACACAGGCAGGAAGGTGGGAGGTGACAAATCAGTTGAGTGGTAGCCCTCGAGCAGTGAGGAGCTAGGAAGAAGTTGGGAGTTGGAGCTCCCAGGGGAGAAGTAGATTGGGTTGCAGACGGTGGTCTGGACCCAGAGGAGTCGGAGACCCAGTCATGGGATATTGGGACTGTGTGCCTGGCTTAGTCTAGGAGGACGGTCGGCAGCTGCAGTCCAATAGGCGGTGTGGGGCCGAAAGCATGTCGGGCTACTGGACCCTAGGTCGGGGTCAGGCTTCAAGCAACTCGGCAATTAACCTGCGGAGGATAGGGCCTTTATGGACTGTCGCCACGAAGCTGAGAGATCGGGGGCACTAGCGCAACGAGGGGGATATGGCTTTCCAAACAAAGCAGCCCACTGAAATCCCAGAGCAAGCTCCTCTACAACCCATAGTACGGAGTGGGGCCCGAACAGCTTCAAGCTTACGGGCCACTTGGACACTACTAAAATTCTCTGCATGGAGGCAGGTACAGACCACCTGGCAGTGCTGCAGGGGACAGAACCTGGACGAGCTCCCCAAGAGGGCAGCGGCACCCAGAGACTTGGTTTACCACGTTGTCAGTGTCTGCTTTCTTCTGAGTGAGTACCTGATTAACCTCTGCTACCAGTGAGCCTGCGCTCCCCTGCAATCCATTCCACCATCCAGCGTCCCAGGGCCTTCCCCTACCCGTGGAGGGTAACGTCATCTGGCTGCCCCACTCCATCACCCCAGGTACTCCCAACGGCAGTGGCGGCACTCCCTATTACCGCACACCACGGGTGGCGTCACAAACTATCTAATTTCCCTGTAAATAAATCCCCCCATCACGTTTTAGAGTGACCCTGAGCCCCCGGGTCCGGAGACCCTCGAGCCACGAGTAGCAACGCCCGGATCTGAGCAGTTCGACCGCTGCTGCGGCGAAACACTCATATACAGTAGCTGGACTTAGGATAATACAACCATTCTGGTATAGCAAGGACAGCAGCCTCATCAGGTCTATAAGAATTATTTAAAGGGAATCTGTCACTTTCTCATCTTAGAGCAGCATAAAGTAGAGACAGAGACCCTGATTTCACCGATGTGTCACTTACTGGGCTGATTAGTGTCGTTTTTTTAACTTATTCTGTGCCAAAAAAAAAAAAAAAAAAAAAAAATAAAAAATATTGTACTCCTAGATCATGTTTCCCAACTCCAGTCCTCAAGAGTCAATAACAGATCATATGACTTTTGTCACCACTTTGGACCTATTATTATATGGTTGCTCAGTTTTGGACAATCCCTTTAAGGAGCTTTTTAAATTATCCTAATAAGCATTTCTTAAGAATCCTTGTTCCCAAACATTGACTTGTATAAACATGGCGGTGATTAGCTGACAAAGGAGCTTGGAGAGTCCCACACTCAAGAGTAACCTTTGTTTTCATTCTCCCCCTCCCATAAATTAATAGTAAATCTGAAAATAAGAAATTTTGCAATATATCTTATTAGAGAAATCTGCTTCTTCCTCCTCCGGGACTGATCCTTCATTCTTAAAATGTTCAGTTCTCAATATAGATTTTCCTATTATTGAGAGACATTTGGTGCCCATAACGTTCTATGGAGAAGTTGCAGCAGAATGTCTGTGTCTGGCCGTAGCTCCTCTGTCATCCTCCTCCTCCCCTCTCCATAGAACTTTATGAGCACCAACTGTCATCTCCTAATGGAAAATCTGACAGATTTTACAGTGTTTTACTAAGAATTGAGAGTGAAAGATCAGTCCAGGAGGAGAAAAAAGCAGATTCCTCTGATAAAATATATTACAAAATTGGTTATTTTCATGTCTAATATTAATTTATAACAAATATTAAAACGGCAGTTAGTCTTTAATAATGCCTAATTTGCTCTGTGACATATTTATTAACCAAATGTGCTAAATTCAAAGCTAAATTGGACATCGCTTTGTAAAACTGGAGTATTTGAAAAGAACTTGACCCCGGACGCCGAACCCCATATAAGTCAATGGAGACTCGAAATTGTGTGTTGTAAAATGGCTCTAAAATGGTCATAGTAAGGGCTAGGGGTCTGCAAAAGGAAGCAAAATAGGGGCAATTGCCCTGCAAACAAATGTGGATATGGAATAAATACATAAAAAAAAAGACATGCGGTTCTGCCCATTTTTCATAACCAGAGAAGATTGTGGGCTCCAACTCTCAGCTGTCTGCTTTACCTTGACTGGTTATCAAAAATAAAAGAGATCCCATGTCTTTTTTAAAATTATTTAAATAAATCATTTAAAAAATGTTGTAAGTTCCCCCTAATTTTGATCACCAGCCATGGTAAAGCAGACAGCTGAGAGCTGATATTATCAGGGTGGGAAAGCCCATGGCTATTGGGTCCTTCCCAGCCTAAAAATAGCAGCCCACAGCCGCCCCAAAAGTGGCATATCCATTTGATGGGTCACTTCTGGCACTTTGCTAGCCTCTTTCTTATTCCCTGGTGGGTGGCAATTGGAATAATACTTTTGTGGTTGATGTCAGCTGTAAATTGACAGCTGTTATCAAGCCCAGGGGTTAGTAATGGAGAGGCGTCTATCAGACACCCACATTACTGCCTTAGCTTTTTATTGTTTTTTTATGGCGTCTTACCTCTTGTGCTATGAATATTGATAACTGTCTAATAAATTTGTATAGCATTTCACTTTGGGGTTGAATTGTGTCATTAAGCAGTACCAGAAGTCATTTATAGGTTCAATATTTAGATTGGGACGTGGTACATTTATATGTTAATTTACACTAATATGGACCTATGCATTCAATTGAGTGTAATATAATTTCAGAGCTTAACCGTCTGGCTCATCATTGCCTTAGGTCTACCTGATAACTGTGAATATCTCAACCACTCAAGATATATGTACACTAAAGCTGCAGTATTCAGGCTGGTATTCAGACAGACACTCTCTCTTGCTGGGGCAATAGTAACAGCAGTCAAGGTTGACTACATACCAGTTAGTCCGAAACAGCCGTGTAGAACCTTAGAGCCACTACTTTTCTCAGCAGGTCCAACTCTGACTATAGCTTCTCATTACTGGTGTTTATGCAGACTAGGTGGACCATCGCTACTCAAGATTCTGCCCAACACACTTGCCTGGCCATTGGATTACAAGGAATGTCAAGCTGCTGTGACGCCCCTGGACTATCAGGTCGTCACAGGGTACTGCACGTTCTTTTCCCTTAGTGCAGTATTCAAATCCCTCATCGTTCTGGGTCCCCATCTTACAGTGCTACCTCCAACAGCAAATTAAATCCTATGAACACCTTGCACCACACCCACCAGACACACCAGTGGGCGGCTTGAGCGGAATAGGGTCGCCCACCTAGGGGTCAGGAAGGGAGGGTCAAGAGAGTGTCAGTGAAGTGAAGTGAAGTCGGAGGAGTATAGTGGAGGAAGGAGGGAGCGGTGGTTCCCGAGAGTAGCTGTCTAGGTTACAGGCGGTGTGTGGGCCTAGAGGAGTCGGACCCCCGGTCGCAGGGGTTTGAGGCGAGGTGCCTAGGACCTGTCAAGAGGACGCTCAGCAGCCTGGCCCTATCTCCGGTCTGGGACCAAAGGCACGACGGGGTACACGGACCCTAGGTCGGAGAGTAGCTTCAGGCAACCCGGTAATTAACCTGCAGAGAGCGGCGCTTTTATGGACTGTTCCCACTAGCTCCAGAAGCAGGGCACTAGTGCAACAAGGGGGATAGGGCCTTCCACATACGCAGCCCACAAGATCCCAAGCGTGAGCCCTGAGAGCAGGCTCCCTCACTTAGCCACAGTGGGGAGCGGGGCCCGGCAAGTTCCAAACTACCGGGCCACTTCAGAAAATCTCCATTTTGTGCCAGGAGGCAGGTCCCAGATCACCAGGCAGCACTGCAGGGGACGGGACCCGGACGAGCTCCCCGAGAGAGGCAGCGGCACCTAGAGACTTTGTTTACCCAGTTGTCAGAGTCTGCTTATTGGCTGAGTGAGTACATGAGTGATCATCCCGTCACGGCACCCAGTAGCACCATCCAGAGCCCCGGGGCCTACCCCTACCCGTGGAGGGTATTAACACCTTGCTGCCCCAATCCATCACCCTGGGTACTCCCAACAACAGTAACGGCGGTACTCCCAATTACCGCTACTGCACACCACGGGTGGCATCACGAACTATCATTCCCCTGTAAATATCCCCTTTCACTTTAGAGTGTGGTCCAGAGCCCCCGGGTCCGGAGACCCTCGAGCCACGAACGGACATTGCCCACGGATCCGAGCGGTTCGATCCGCTGCTGGGGCGGCACACTGCCTCGTTAGAAAAACTGACTCCACTCAGGGCGTATATATAGGGAGTGCAAGGGCTGCAGTTACAATACAAAAGATGCTGGTTTCTGGCGTCAGGCAGGAGCGTACTGATTTTGTGACAGTCTAGACCTTGCACCCTCCGGTCATTAAATTAGCTATTTTTAGACACAATCCTAAAAAAAAAAAAAGCAAATTCGTCTGCAGTTAAAAAAGAAGCGTTTACAGATCTTATGAAGCTGCTGGACTTCACATGATCCCAAAAAGAGAGCAGTCAGGTAAGACAGCCGAAAGGAACTTTAAACGCCATCACAATGGAAAGTCAACATGGCGCGCGGCAAAACGTGTTGGTTGAGTGCAAGAATTAATAAAATGGGAAGATTCCAAAGGTAAAATATATGGGTAGACCAAGGAAAATGCCATTATGGATGGAAAACTCCAAACAAATATGCCTTTTAAAAATAGAAAATAATAAAAAAGACTAAGAAAAAAAAAATCCAAAAGGGTGGAAACTAGATTTAAAACACAGGGGAAAGCAAGATGGAGTCTATCAAGTATCAGGAGGTCCTAGACCCTTATGTGAGGATGATGACGCTTCGGCATCATTGGACTTTCCAACAGGACAATGATTCTAACACAAGCATATCTCAAGTCGAGCAAGGTTTGGTTTTAGGAAAAGTCCTGGAAGATTCAGAAGTGGCCATCACAGTCACCTGACGTGAAACCCAATAGAAAAACTCAAGGAATATGAAGGGAGTGGCAGCTTGAAAACCCAAGAGCATTAGTGAAATGGTGGCCATTGACCATGAGGAATGGGCTAACATAGTGCCCATGCGCGGGAGGTCTTTGATCTTTTCTGGCGCCTGCGCATTACAGTACTTTGATCTGCCCTCAGTTGGGCAGATCAAAGAGCGTCTGTACAGGAGCACAATGCCGGCCTGTGTGGATGACGTAGGACACGTCATCATTATGGGGTTGAGAAGAAGGAGGATAGCGATTGCAG
Source organism: Anomaloglossus baeobatrachus (assembly GCF_048569485.1). Classification (NCBI taxonomy): domain Eukaryota; kingdom Metazoa; phylum Chordata; class Amphibia; order Anura; family Aromobatidae; genus Anomaloglossus; species Anomaloglossus baeobatrachus. The sequence goes on along the minus strand of NC_134363.1, from coordinate 51,277,990 downwards.
CAGAGAGGAGGTTCTGGACTCATGATCAGCGCGGCCCATCGGACTGGACTGCCCCACAAGTGAGTATGATAAAGTTGTTTTTACGTTCTCTTATATACAGTATTTTGGAATGCTGTATATAAGGGCTCACTGATGGTGGCCACAGATCATAAGGGAAAATCGGGTGACAGGTTCCTTTTAAAAATGACTGCCTGATGGAAATGGTCAAATTTTTCCTACTTATTGAACTCCTTCCTTTGGTGGTGTGATCACAAGGTTGTCATGGAAGCTGTTGGCTTCCTGAAGGCCCCCATTTTGGGCTTCATAGGATACCTAAAAATTAAACACACACTAAAAGCCACAAAGTGCAAGAAAATCAAAAAGCCAGAAATGGTGCAAAAAAAAAAAAAAAATTGTTTACATCCCAAAAAAGGAAAAAAATGTCAGCTTACCGCAAAGGAAAAAAGGCCCTCAAATAGTTCAATCAACAGAAATATATAAAACGTTATGGGTCTCAGAAAATAGTAACACAAACCACATTATTTTTGTACACATTTCTGAACTTTTTGCACTACAATAAAAAAAAAAAAAAGAGTTTGGTGTTGTCATAATTACCACAATACCAGACAGCAAATGTATGTACAGCACATTACCCACAATTAATGCCATGAAAACAAATCCCCCAAAACAATGGCGACATTTTGCAATTTCGCAACACTTAAAATTGTTCTCCCATTTTCGAGTACACTCTATGGTAAAATAAATCTTATCATTCAAAACTACAACAAACTCACTTCTACAATGAGGGAAAATAACACCGTCATGGATCTTTGAAGGGAAGGGAAAAAACTGAAGGCAATTCGCACATCCGACTCCTAGTCAAATCAATAAGCAGCGGATGTGCAGTACCCGGCTGTGGCCGTTATCAGAAGACAGAGCAGCTCCGGACTGAGCATATTCAGTCACCTGCTGTTGACGGCGGCGCAGAGAATAGCTGATCGACGGCAGTGAGGGGTGTCGGACCCCTGTCGATCAGACATTTACCTATCCTAAGGGGTACTTTGCACGTTGCGACATCGCTACTGCGATATCGTCAGGGTCAAATCGAAAGTTACGCATATCCGGCGCCGGTAACGACGTCGCAACGTGTAAAGCCTAGATGCGCCAATAAACGATCGCAAAAGCGTCGTAAATCGGCGATCTGTGTAGCGTCGGTCATTTTCATAATGTTGCACAAATAGGAGATACGATGTTGTTCCTCGTTCCTGCGGCAGCACACATCGCTGTGCATGAAGCCGCAGGAGCGAGGAACCTCTCCTACCTGCCTCCACCGCCAATGCGGAAGGAAGGAGGTGGGCGGGATGTTTACGTCCCACTCATCTCCGCCCCTCCGCTTCTATTTGCCGCCTGCCGTGTGACGTCGCTGTGACGCCGCACGACCTGTCCCCTTAGGAAGGAGGCGGGTCGCCAGCCAGAGCGACGTCGCAGGGCAGGTAAGTGCGTGTGACGCTGCCGTAGCAATAATGTTCGCTACGGCAGCTATCACAAGATATCGCATGTGCGATGGGGGTGGGTCCTGTCGCACTCGGCATCGTGCAATACTTTGCAGCGTGCAAAGTACCCCTAAGGATAGACTATCAATGTAAAAGTAGTGGACAACCCCTATAAGTAATAGTTTCCTCAAGCAGGGTAAATTTTATACAGTGTGGGTAAAATTAAAACAATGGCCCCAAATGCTAAGATATTGCATGAGTCAACTTCAGATAGTTAAACGAGTGGCTGCTACGCATATACTGTATGTTTCATGCACACAAATACACACACACACACTGTATGTTACACACACCCCATGCTAAACAAACACACAAAAACACCCTAGGTTACACACATACCCCATGCTACACACACAATGTATGTTACACACACACACACACACACACACACACACACCATGATACACACACACTGTATGTTACACACACACACACACACACACACAGTATGTTACACACACACACACTGTATGTTACACACACACCCCCCATGATACACACACACTGTATGTTACACACACACACACACACACACACTGTATGTTACACACACACACACACACACACACACACACACACACACTTTAAAAGGAAAGCTATGAGAATTTAGACTTTATTCTCAAGAAACTTAACTATGAGGATCAAGGATGGTCAATATGTGGTGACCTGAAAGTTCTCCCTTTGCTTTTTGGGCAGGAGACAAGGAAGATACACAAAGTACTCATGCTTTTTTTGTGAATGGAACAGCCGGGATAGGACTCATCACTGTAGCCCGAAAAAGTTGGCCAACAAGAACATCTTTGCAACCTGGACTCAAGAATATAGTTGCACAAAGTTTAGTTGATCCCACTAAAGTTCTCCATGACTCCACATTAAGCTTGGACTGTTAAGGCCGTTTGTGAAAGCTCTACCGAAAGGAAAGACTTTTAAGTATCTGTGTACGAGGTTTAAGGGACAGTCTGAAGCAAAACTGAAGGAAGATATATGTTTTTTGGTACGGATATTCAGAAACTCATGAAGGAAAACGTGTTCGAAACAAAAATGAAAGCTGTTGAGAAAAGGGCTTGGGATTCTTTTAAAGACGTTGTAAAGATATTTCTTGGCAACAACAAAGATCCAAAATTTAAGTGGAGAACATGCTGAAACGTTTCAAAGCCTTTTGTTGTCTGAAGAATTTGAAATTACATTTTTTTAATTCCCATTTGGACGACTTTCCTGAAAACCTTGGTGCGGTTAGTGAAGAAAAAGGAGACAGATTTCTGCAGGGTATCAAGGAGATGGAATGAGGATACCAAGGTACATGGAAAGTGAACATGATGGGGGACGACTGCTGGAGGCTTCACAGAGAAGATCCGCAGCCTTCTATAAGAGGAAAGGGTTCAAGAGAAGCTTCAAAAAGAAAAGGAAAAGGCGCAAGAATTACCATATTTTTCAGATTGTAAGACGCACTTTTTTTCCCAAAAATTTGGGAGGAAAATGAGGGGTACGTCTTACAATTTGAATGTAGCATACCAGGAGGTGGAGAATGTGCGCTGTGCTGGCAGCGGGAGCTGTGCTGAAGGCTGGGGCCTGTACTGCCGGTGGGGGCCCTGTTGGCTGTGTGGAGCAGGGCGGTGCAGCGGGTGTTCCAGATGCTCTGTCGTCGGTGTAGGCTTCACAGAAATGGCGCCCGGAGTCGGTGCATGCGCAGATGGAGCTCTAAGCTCAAGACCTCATCTGCGCGTGTGCGCCTCCGACCCATTGATCTCCCAGCAGCGGACTTAAGGAAAATGGCACCTGTAGGTGGCGCGTGTGCAAATGAGATCTTGGCTTGTCATTGAGCCGAGAGCTTAATCTGCGCATATGCCGACTCCGGACGCCATTTCTTTGAAGCCCACACCGCCGACAGAGCACCTAGGAGTGGGACACCTGCTGCACCGCCTTGTTTTGCATGGCCCCTGCAGCCAGGACAGCCCCTGCAGCCAGCACAGCCCCCACTGCAGAGCCTGCAGCATCGCCCTACTCCAGCACCACACCTGCTTCCTCCCCCCTCCGGTAAGACACCACCGGAGTAGAATATGGACCCCCTTATTTTTCTCTAAATTTGGGGTGCGTCTGATAATCCAGTGCATTTTATAAAACGAAACATACAGTAATTTCCAATTAAGTTTCTGAATGAATGCTCAATAAATTTTTATGTATAATATTGCCTACATTTGTGGCTAAAATAAAGATTTTTCTTGTTTATCTCACTTGTACCTAATTTGAAAAATCCGTACATGATGGTTAAAAATAGAAGTGTTTTTTTTAAAACTGGTGGATAAGAAAACATAATAATCAGTCATTGGATTTGAAAAAATTTTCATAAACCCAAATTTTGCATATCTCAATCTTCACATAGGAGCGAAAAACTATTCCGTCAGAGAGCAACACTCCGTGCCAAGAACCTTTGCCAGACTACTTGACTTGGGCCAATAGCTTGTTTGAGACCCAGACAGACACACAAAGTTAATGGGAAAGTCTATTATACCCCACGAGGAAATCAGACTATAATATCAAACTGTTTAACGTTTCCTTTTTCCCAAATGATAGTATACTTCAAAAAGGGTAATTACTATTAGAAAGAGTTGATGAAATGTCAGAGAACAATTATCCACAAAGCCCACTCTCTCCGACGGTATTTTGGTTTCGGGATATTTTGCAGGAGGAATCAGACACCCTGCAGTTGATGGGTAATACAATAACAGCTCTTGACAGGTTGTATAATCGTTGACAATACCTTCTGGTGTAAGGGGCCCCGTAATGCATCCAGTCCCATCTTGTCACTAACTGCACTGTCTTTAATACCCCGTGAAATTAAAGGGCACCCTAGAAGCAGGTTGGTAGTACAAAGTCCTCTTTCACGTCTCATGGTGACAGCTGGAATTTCGATCAAGTCCTCGAGGCGAAGAAAATTTGAAATATCATGGGTAATACCTAGAAAGGCCACTTCAAAGAATTTCTATTTACATCGCTTAGTGTGGGAACACATAAGTATTTTACTTTTTAATAGTTTTCCAGTGTCATGTTTTTCCGATGTGTCACCGGTTTGGTGGCAAAGGGAGCCAGACCTTAGCACAAAACAGATTCCACTAATGGTCTTACTTGACTATTTTACAGTTTAGATGTGTTCCTGCACCTGGCAATTCCAACCAGGAACCATTGCTTAGAGCAGGGGTCCCCATCCTGACGCTCGGGAGTCACATGTCACCGAAATTGGGTGACAAGGGGTGCCAGACCTTAGCACAGAACAGATTCCACTAATGGTCTTACTTGGCTATTTCACAGTTTAGGTGTATTCCTGCATCTGGTAATTCCAACAAGGAACCATTGCTTAGAGCAGGGGTCCCTATTCTGATGCTCGGGAGCCACATGTGGCTCGCGAGCCCGTGAAGTGTGGCTCGCGAGTGTCATAAGCAAACAGATATGAAAATAAGGTTTCCAGATGACGACTTTTGCAGGTAGCCTCCAAAGAAGAGCAGATCTGAAAGGAGGGGATAGTGGCAACCACTGGTTCTTAGTATACTACCTTGGTGTGATTTCAGCTGAAAGGGTTTGGCTGTGATTATACCACCAGTAGTAATGGCTTTGGTTATGAGCTGGAGTTTGCTCACGACCCTCTGTGGCTCTCATAGTCAGAAAGGTTGGGGATCTCTGGCTTAAAGTGTAACTAAACTTTAATTTTTCTGGAAAAGTCATGAATGTCTGCTAAACAAACACTCTATTAGAAGATACTTCTCCCTTTCTGCGAAAAAAAAATAAATGCATTTAAGTGGCCTCCAAACCCCTGCTTTTCCCAAGCTACAATGATACCAGATACGTGGATCTTACTCATAGCTAAAAGGATCTTTGCTGGTCCGAAATGCATCATCTGCTCTGCTTTTTATAGCATTCATTGTCCATTATATTTTTAAAATTGTGAAATTAATTGTTTTTTAACCTACTTAGACTGGATATCCTTTTGTTTCATAGATCCAAGGTATTGACCTTTCACTGCCAGGATCAGTACTTAAAATATCATAACTTTCAGTGTTGGCCAAAATTATGGAAAATCAAAGCTTAGTCTTAAAGAGGTGGTTCACTACTCAGCATAGTGGCCACATATCGATGTAAACCTTATAAAGAAGGCTTTTTTCAAACACCTTGTTTAGTCAATTGTGCCTGTGAGCGGCGCTATTACGGTCCACTCATCTCCATCACGTGACCCCCGGACTCCGTGACCTCTGAGAACCGGTGATTTCACGTCAACTTCCAGGTAACCCGACATCACCGAGATCAGCCCCAGTCTAGATGAGTGACTGGGCTGTGGGCGGTGTTTCGCCGCTCGTCACAGCCCAGCATCGCTCCTGCTTGAGGCGCTGAAGCAAAAGAGAGAGCGCGCAAGATGCTGGACTGTGACGAGTGGGGGAAACTCTACCACAGCCCAGTCACTCGGGGAGACCGGGGCCGCCTTGGTGATGTTGGTTCAATTGGAAGTTGACGTGGCATCACCGGATCTCAGAGGTCCGGGAGCCTGGGGGTTATGTTATGGGGATGAGCGGACCGTAATAGCGCCGCTCAGAGGCACAATTGACTAAACAAGGTAGTTGAAAAAATCCTCCTTTATGAGCTTTACATCGACGTGTGGCCACTATGCTGAATAGTGAACCACCCCTTTAAATTAAGTATCTGTTGTGCTTGCGTATTGATCCGTACGATCGGCTTGACAGCCATTTCCTTTTCTTAGAGGTGTTAGAATGAATTTGGGCCCTCGGGGTTGTGTGTAATTATTTTTACGAGTTAATAACCGTGCTCTACAAAAAGCCACCCAATGATAGAAACTAAAAATCACCCCATTGGGGTAGTCCAAAAGAAGAGGCTCAATTATTGTTGCTTTAGCACTGAAAGCTACACAATGGGTTGTCACATTGCAAGCATCACGTCACTTTACTGATCGCTATCAATCCAGATTCTAGAATCCATGACAAGTAGATGATATGGGCAAGGGATGCCTTCTCTCTTCTGTCCTGGTAGATACAGGAAAACTATAGTACAACGTTAACGCTACTCATCAATTACCATCTATGTAATACATGGACAGCTCAAGTCCATGCTAGGAAGTTCCTAGTGAGGGGTCAACTTCTGTCCATAATAGAGATGAAGAACTTGGAACTCCCTTAGGTGAAAATGGGAATGTTTATTAATGTGCGATCCATTACAGCATAGGACATTATTTCAGCCCCCTTACTGGACTCACATCAGGCCCAAACGGATTGCAAAAGGGGGAAGGAAAGCAACGCTATAGTAAGAGTGACAGCCATTGATGTATATGAGGAGCCATAAAATAAAGATCTTCATGAGATCTTTACATTTCCACCATGAACCTTAGAATTGCAAGAGAATATTACGGTATATACAGTGCCTACAAGTAGTATTTAACCCCCTGCAGATTTAGCAGGTTTACACATTCGGAATTAACTTGGCATTGTGACATTTGGACTGTAGATCAGCCTGGAAGTGTGAAATGCACTGCAGCAAAAAAGAATGTTATTTCTTTTTTTTTTTTTTTTTTTTTTTTTTAAATTGTGAAAAGTTTATTCAGAGGGTCATTTATTATTCAACCCCTCAAACCACCAGAATTCTGTTTGGTTCCCCTAAAGTATTAAGAAGTATTTCAGGCACAAAGAACAATGAGCTTCACATGTTTGGATTAATTGTCTCTTTTTCCAGCCTTTTCTGACTAATTAAGACCCTCCCCAAACTTGTGAACAGCACTCATACTTGGTCAACATGGGAAAGACAAAGGAGCATTCCAAGGCCATCAGAGACAAGATCGTGGAGGGTCACAAGGCTGGCAAGGGGTACAAAACCCTTTGCAAGAAGTTGGGCCTACCTGTCTCCACTGTTGGGAGCATCATCCGGAAGTGGAAGGCTTATGGAACTACTGTTAGCCTTCCACGGCCTGGACAGCCTTTGAAAGTTTCCACCCGTGCCGAGGCCAGGCTTGTCCGAAGGGTCAAGGCTAACCCAAGGACAACAAGGAAGGAGCTCCGGGAAGATCTCATGGCAGTGGGGACATTGGTTTCAGTCAATACCATAAGTAATGTACTCCACCGCAATGGTCTCCATTCCAGATGAGCCCGTAAGGTACCTTTACTTTCAAAGCGTCATGTCAAGGCTCATCTACAGTTTGCTCATGATCACTTGGAGGACTCTGAGACAGACTGGTTCAAGGTTCTCTGGTCTGATGAGACCAAGATCGAGATATTTGGTGCCAACCACACACGTGACGTTTGGAGACTGGATGGCACTGCATACGACCCCAAGAATACCATCCCTACAGTCAAGCATGGTGGTGGCAGCATCATGCTGTGGGGCTGTTTCTCAGCCAAGGGCCCTGGCCATCTGGTCCGCATCCATGGGAAGATGGATAGCACGGCCTACCTGGAGATTTTGGCCAAGAACCTCCGCTCCTCCATCAAGGATCTTAAGATGGGTCGTCATTTCATCTTCCAACAAGACAACGACCCAAACCACACAGCCTAGAAAACCAAGGCCTGGTTCAAGAGGGAAAAAATCAAGGTGTTGCAGTGGCCTAGTCAGTCTCTTGACCTTAACCCAATTGAAAACTTGTGGAAGGAGCTCAAGATTAAAGTCCACACGAGACACTCAAAGAACCTAGATAACTTGGAGAAGATCTGCATGGAGGAGTGGGCCAAGATAACTCCAGAGACCTGTGCCGGCCTGATCAGGTCTTATAAAAGACGATTATTAGCTGTAATTGCAAACAAGGGTTATTCCACAAAATATTAAACCTAGGGGTTGAATAATAATTGACCCACACTTTTAGTTTGAAAATGTATTAAAATTTAACTGAGCAACATAACTTGTTGGTTTGTAAGATTTATGCATCTGTTAATAAATCCTGCTCTTGTTTAAAGTTTGCAGGCTCTAACTTATTTGCATCTTATCAAACCTGCGTAGGCACTGTATATATATATATATATATATATATATATATATATATATATATATATATATATATATATATATATATATATATATATATATATATGTATATATATATATATATATATATATATATATATGGATGGGTGGTTGTAAGATATTTAAATGGGTGGTTATAAGATACCAAACGTGTATTTTATATTTTTCTCACATGTCGTGCATAAAAAAAGTTCCTACAATAGTTAATTTTATTTTTTTCTCCTTTAGGATAGACCATCAATATTAGAGCGTTGAAGGTCTGACTCTTGGTACCCTCAAAGATCAGCATTTTGAAAAAGCCACTGGCCTGATGTGATCTTGGGGGGATCTGAGATCAGAAGGTCACAGTGTATTAAGGATCGCAGAGCCGCTTTAGTGCCCGCTCATAATTTACTCTGAATTGGAGCATATTTAATTCCATCCGGTACTGAAGGGGTTAAGGTTCCTTTCTATCCTGCAGTGATCTAACAGGTAGTTGTAGCCTCAGCTGCAGACACTCCCTTCTGCTATAAATATTAAACTCCACACTCCTCTCTATGCCGGCTATAGCTCATTCCTATGCTGACCATGTTCAAATGACTTTTTCGATGCATAGCTGTGGTACTGTTAGTATTGCAGCTGTGAAGTTCCCTATGGAAACCAAGGAGTGCTTTTTGTTGTGTATTTCCCCACCATGTTGTCTTATTGTAGTAGCAAGACTAGTGTCTTGCTGGCCTTTACTAGTCAGGGTGAGTTCAGAGTCAGCGAGGGCCTAGGCACATGACGGGGCATGGGGGGGGGAAGGACCCGTATAGGGACGTTAGGAAGTGCAGGGATCAGCCTCAGGTGAGTGTCTGGAGGTGATGCCTCCCCTCTCCCTAGCATCAGGGTCTACCGTTGTATGGTTTCCCTGGTGTAGCCATTGTGTTGCGTCGATCTTCTCCCCCAGCGTGACATTACCCTGGTGTTCCCACTGTATTGAGCCACTTGCTGGGAGTCCCCTTGTTCCTGGCGTGACACCTATAGTCACATCGTGACAGCCACATCCCTTTTGTTGTTTACTGGATGCTTGAATGAGATAAAGTCATAATAAATGTATAATACCAAAGAGATAGGAAGCTGCCTAAAAAAAACAAAGAAGGGGAATGGCCCTTTCAAAATAGAGTTCAGTGAGTGGTTCATAGGGTTGGATCCCTACTGATACTATGGATAGAAAATCAAATCAAATAAGTGGATAACCTCTTCGATTGACATATGTTTTTACGCTATTACATTACCATATTTTTAGACATGACTTGTCATCCAAACATAATTTTTCAGGCATACAATAAAAGACTTCTAAAAGTGCCACTTAGTAAAATAATGGACACTTGATCTAATGTTCTTATTTTACATACAGAATAGAGACCATTTGAATAGGAATCAAATTCTGAGTATATATTTTTGGAATGTGGTTCCAAAAACATTTGTAGTGATAACGAGAGGTTTAGTTCTTACCCAACATTAGGATTTGTTGTCCAACCATCCGTCCATAATTGGTAAAATGCAAGGGACCTGATTGTGGGACAAGCATCAAAGCATAAAGTTTAAAGAGGTTGTCCACTACTTTTACATTGATGGCCTGTCCTTAGGATAGGTCATCAATGTCTGATCGGCCAGGGTCCGAAAAGTGGCATCCTCACCGGTCAGTTGTTCTCGGTGCTGGCAGAGCCAGCTGGAAATGCTACGTTCTGGAGTTGCTCCATCTTCTGATAGCGGCCGTGCCTGGGTACTGCACATATGCCTCATATTGATTTCAGTGGGAGGTTAATGTACAGCACCCGGCCACGGACACGATCAGTTGAAGGGGCAGCTCCAGAAATGAGCATTTCCGGCTGCCTGCTGCCGCCACTAGCACCGAGAACAGCTGATCGATGGGGGTGCATGGTCGATCAGACATTGATGACCTATACTAAGGATAGGCAATCAAATGTAAAAGTAGTGGACAACCTTTTTAAACCAAAAGCTTCTCGAAATCAAAAAACGTCTCTTTATTTCATTCCAGTTAAGAATTCCATGTCTTGACAGACATGTCATGGGAGGTAGGGATCAGAAAACCTACGCGTTTCGAACTAAAAGTTATCAGCAGAAACCATGACATTCAGCCTTTTCACATTTTCTATTGCACCAGTTGTAGATTCTACACCATCAACCATTTCTGGACGTCTTCCTCTTGAGATGCTCACAATTGTCTACCATACCTGGGGCCTTCAAACCTTTAGCCGACTTGTGGTCTATGCTTGGCCAAATGAGTCGATTGGGGCTTCAAAACTGTCTTATTTATTTTTTCCAGTATATATATGAACAATGTAGAAGTATATGGGTCGCCATACATGGCACATAAGATTTCTGTAACCAGCACTTATGGGCACTATAATAGTGGCTATTCCTAATCATCAACTTTGAAAATCCACCATCTGGAAAAGACACTAATTTGTCTATAATATAGGGTGGCCACTACATTTTTATTGATGGCCTTGTTAAAATAAGGAAGGCATTAATGTCTTCAAGCCTGCCAAAAAGTTCTTAGGGTATGAGATTTCACTATTGGATCAAGGACTTGGTGAATGCTGGGAGTGTCTTTACTTATTATGCAGCTATATCTTCTACTATTTGCTATTCTGTAAGGAATACCTAAATGTATGCATGGAACGTCTATATTTCTGAGGCATTGAAAAAAAATTATGCTCATTAATTAATTTGGAGAGTTTTGGAAATCATATGGCTGTGTTTTTCTTTAATTCTCACCGATGCCGTAGAATGAAACTCAGAAACTTTTAATTGAAGTGAGAATTACTTCAACAGGCACGATAGACCATAAGTATATGATCGGTGGAAGTGTAACATCTGGCACACCCCCACGAATTAGCTGTTACAAGTTCTCAGATGCTGCTGGAAGAAAGAAGCTCTGTCATCTCTAGAGTGGCTTCTGCCAGCTACTACAGAAGGGCAGTGAGCCCCATAGGGGTGAATGGACCCCATGACGATCGGGAGGGTGCAAGGTTAGGAAGGGGTTAATTGGTTTACATGGGATAGGGGATAGATGGGACTATAGGATTGGTAGAAGGGAGCTGTAAGGGGATTGGAGGGGAGTAAGGAAGGGGTGGGGGGTTGTGGGAGGTATAAGAGAGGGGGTGTACTGATTACCTCCCCTTTTGTCGCCGGAAAGTTGTGTCCCCAGGACGTATTGCTGCATGCTGCCATGGCTGACCTTGCAGAGCTGCTGGAGATGGTGCGTGGGGCCTCCGAGGTCTTAGGTGTTGACGCTCTGCGGCAGCAGCTGGCGGCGGTCTGTGGGGCTGGAGCGGCGCTGCCTGCTGCTCCTGCGCCCGGGCCGCTGCTACGTGCTCGGCGGGCGCGACCGCCGGAGCGCTACTCCCCCAGCTGGAGGGGGAGAATGAGATCCAGGAGCCCCTGCGGGGACCCTCCGGGGCGGCGGAGCCCTTCAACTCACCAGGGGGAGCTGCCGGCCACCGGGAGGAATCCTCGTCGGAGATCCCGCGGGTCGGGGGTGGGCGGAGCCTCGGCGAGGCCCACTTCCAATCCGCGGCCTGCACAGCCCCAGACCGGAGCGGTGATAACGGCAGCCCCCAGTGATGTGCCGGCCGGGGGTGGCGCTCGGCGTTCCAGACTGACGGAGGAGACTCCCTGCAGGCCGCAGGGGAGAGCTACAGGACGGAGGGCGGGAGCGGATGTGAGCGGCGACGTGGGGAGATCGGAGGAGGGGTACGGTGGCCCGCAGGCACGGATGAGATCTATAATCACGGTCCCCCCCAGCGAGGATCGGGCTGGGGGGTGTTCCCAGCGAGGGTCAAGTTCTGCACGGCCTTCCTGCAGTTGGCAGGGAGGGAGCCCACTGAGAGCGACAGGAGAAGTGGCGGCGCAGCAGTCTGTCATGAGTACAGTGAGGAAGGACGGCGGCAGGGCGCCACGGCGGGCAAAAAGGAAGAGGTCTAGCAGGAGTCGCCCGGATGAGCAGGGTGCGGTGACCGTGGGGGTTGACGGCCGCCTGGTGCGTGCTGTCCCCTCGCTTGTCCCCCCTGACGACTTCGGCAGCTCGTCAGACTCCGGCGAGGAAGAAGAAGCAACGGCAGCGGCAGGTCGGACAGAGCGGCAGCAGTAAGATCGTGGCACGGCTGTTCCGGCGTCGGTTCAACGGCAGCCTGGTGAGCGGACGACAGAAATGTTTAATGCTGTGGGTAGCGCGGGCGGGGGCGGGGGTTCCGTCGCGGGAAGTGTTACGCAGGGGGCGAGTGCGGGCGGACAGTCTGGTTTACCGGGCCCGGAGTTTTGGGGGCAGCTTTTGGGGGTGTTGCAGGGGTTGTCTGCGGAGCAGGTTAGTCGGATTGGGCCTGGGGCCCCGGTGGGGGCGTGGGTGGGCCCCACGGAGGTGGTGCAGACAGAGGCGCCGGTGCGCGAGGTGGCGGCGCGGGACCCTACCTCGGCGTTAGGTACGGGACAGGCGGCTGGTGGGGCGGCTGACGTGGGTGCGAGTAAGGAGGCGGAAAAAGAAAAAGAAAAGGAGGATGATGTTGTGCATTTGGATGATAGGGCACGGAGTGAAATTTATGTGTGTTTTGAAGGTCAGTTAGGGGTTCATTTGAAAAAGGAGGTGAGGGAAAAGATTTGGAAAGGGGAGTACGTGGAAATTTTTTCCCTGCTTCTCTTGGAGAAGTTTAATTTGGATAAGGTGAAACCCAGTGATACAAAAAAGGAGAAAGAGGATGAAGAAAAACGGAGGTATAGGTTGATCCCGAGGACGTTTACTAACTGGCTACAGGCCTTTGCGATCTTAGCCAGCGTGATCGGGGAAAAGGAGCTGGAGCATTGTTCCACCCTATTTGGTTATATGGACGCGATAGGGGAGGCGTATAGAGTATACGGCGGTTTAGGGTGGCTAAGATATGATGAGCAGTTCCGGCAACGGAAGGCTCTGCGGCCGGGTGTCCAGTGGGGCCACAAGGATATTTCTTTGTGGATGCGGTTAATGACGGCTCCGGCTCAGCCCTTTCGAGGGGGTGCCGGGAGCCCGGGTGCGAGTGGCGGGTCCTCGGCGGGACAGAAAAAGGGGGCTTGTTGGCAATATAACGAGGGACAGTGTAAGTTCGGGGCCTCTTGTCGGTTCAAACATGAGTGTTCCGGATGTGGAGGGTCCCACCCTTTGGCCAGGTGCTTCAAGAAAGGGAAAGGAAAGGCGGGGGAGGGGTCTGGAAAAAGGGAGGACGCCAGTGAGGGTAGAGGCGATGCTTCCCTATTTAAATAGATACCCGGATGTTCGGGCGGCGGAGTTGTTGGCACGTGGTTTTACGGAGGGCTTTCGGATTCCGTTTGAATCTGAGGCGCCGGTGTTTCGCCCGGGAAACTTGAGGTCCGCAAAAGAACATCCGGCAGTGGTGAAGGAAAAGCTGCAGAAGGAGGTGGAGTTGGGGAGGATGGCGGGCCCATTCCAGGACCCGCCATTCTCCAATTTATGGATTTCCCCCCTTGGGGTGGTACCTAAGAAGGAGCCGAACAAATTTCGGCTCATTCATCATTTATCTTATCCGGCGGGATTGTCGGTGAATGATGGGATATCACCAGAGTTGTCGGCGGTATGTTATGTATTGTTCGATAGGGCCTTGGAGCTGGTAAGGGTTGCAGGGCGGGGGGCCCTGATGGCAAAGGCGGATGTGGAAGCAGCTTTTGGTTTACTCCCGGTGCATCCAGAGAGCCTTCATCTCTTAGGGTGTATGTGGGATGGTGATTACTATGTGGATCGCTGCCTGCCGATGGGCTGTTCCATTTCGTGTGCTTATTTTGAGGCATTCAGTACTTTTGTGGAATGGGTAGTCAAGGAGGTGGCAGGAGTCCATTCAGTGATTCACTATTTGGATGACTTCTTTTGCGTGGGTCCGGCGGGCTCTTCGGTTTGCTCCTTGTTGTTGTTTACGTTAGAGCGGATCGCGCGGAGCCTGGGTATTCCGTTGGCAAAAGAAAAAACAGAAGGGCCGGTGACGGCTCTATGTTTCTTAGGTATCGAAATTGATACACTGGCAATGGAATGCCGGTTGCCGGAGGGGAAGCTTCTGGATTTGAAGGCGTCGGTGCGGTTTTTGTCTCAGGCCAAGAAGGTGCGGTTGCGGGATTTGCAGTCAGTGCTCGGGAAATTGAATTTCGCTTGTCGCATTATGCCGATGGGGCGGATATTTAATAGGAGACTGGCGGGTGCAACCGCGGGGGTGAAAGCTCCAAATCACTTTGTCAGAGTGACAAAAATGATGAAAGGGGATTTGTTGGTTTGGGAGGAGTTCTTGGACCGGTACAACGGTCGGACCCTTTGGATGAGCGAGGCATTGTCCAATAGCCAACTGGAATTGTACACTGATGCGGCTGGGGCGACAGGTTTTGGAGCAATTTTTCAGACGCGCTGGTGTGTGGGAAAGTGGCCACGGCTTTGGGTGGAAGCAGGTTTGGTAAGGAATTTGGCGCTGCTGGAATTGTTTCACATTATTGTAGCAGTGGAGTTGTGGGGCCCTGTTTTTTCTGGACGAAGGGTTTGCATGCATTGTGACAACATGGCGGTGGTGCATTCCATCAATGCACTGTCGGCAAAATCCCCGCCGGTTGTGGGGTATTTAAGGCATCTGGTGTTGCGTTGCTTGGAGTTAAACATTTGCGTGGTGGCTCGGCATGTGCCTGGGATTCGAAACGAGGTGGCTGATGCGCTATCACGGTTTCAGTTTTGCAGGTTCAGGAAGCTGGTGCCGGTGTCATTGCCATTGTTGGTGCGTTTAGTGGGGATTTTGGGGGAGTTGTGTTCGTCTCCTTATGAGCGGGTTTTGTTTTCGGTAGCTTTTGTATTGGCGTTTTTTGGGGCCTTTCGCATTGGTGAATTGGTCAGCCCGACTAAGCAAGCGATGGGTGGTTTGCTGTTGGAGGATGTAATGCTGGGGGAGGATAGAGAGGAATGTCGGCTTCGCTTTTCGAAGACGGATCAGAGGGGCCGGGGGCGCTTAGTAGTGTTGTTCGCTTTACCTGGGCACCAGTTGTGCCCAGTGGTACAAGTGTCAGAGTTTTTAAAGGTGCGCGGTGGTTACCCTGGCGTTTTTCTTAGACATGCGGACGGATTGGCTTTGTCGCGTTACCAATTCAATGCGGTGCTGAAGATGGCTTTAGCAAGGGTGGGGGAGGAGCCACGTGAGTACGGGTCTCACTCCTTCCGGATTGGGGCGGCAACGGAAGCCGCCAGGTGGGGTTTGAGTGAGGATTGTATCCGGCGGATTGGGAGGTGGGAGTCTTCCAGGTTTCGCTTGTACATTAGGCCTCACTTGGTCAGGTGATGGTCAGGGGTGGGGGATTCCTGGTTTGTGTTTGATGCTGGTTTGTGATAATTTTCTTGTTCTGTTGCTGTTTTTAGTCGTGGTCTTTGTATTTTGTAGGTCCATGCCTTGTGTGGATCCTCGGGCACTCCTATGTGTATTGGGGAGCGTTGCGAGCGGATGTGCGTCGTGACAGTCGGCAGCTTGGAGTGTCGGAAGCCCGAGTAAAGTGGCTCGGAATTCGGGGCATGACCTGGGGTAGAGTGCGCCCAGAGGTGGCTTATTATAGCCGTATGGATCGTGACCCTGATGTGTTAATTTTGCACGTGGGTGGGAACGATTTGGGAGTAAGGTCGGTGAGGGAATTGAAAAGGGACATAAAGCTGGACCTGTTACATTTGTGGAGGGCGTTCCCGGGCATAGTCATTGTTTGGTCGGACATCATAGCTCGGACGCAGTGGCGTTTTGGTAGGTCGGTGGACCGTATTAATAGGGCTCGGAGCAAGCTGAACCGGGCAATTGGCAGGTTTGTGGCGAGAAATGGTGGGTTGGTGGTGCGGCAATAGAGAATTGGAGGAGTCCACGGAGCAGTATCTAAGGAGAGATGGGGTTCATCTGACCGATGTGGGTCTAGATTTATGGATGTTGGGTTTGAGGGATGGCCTGGAGCAAGCACTAGGGGTGTGGGGGGCCCGGGCCAAGTAAGGGTGTCACTTGGCCGGTCTGTGGCGGGGTGATAGGTCCGTCAGAGAGGTTGGGAGTACCGACAGTCGGTTTGTTGGTACGAAGTCGCTCAAGGGGAGTGGCTTCGGAGTGGATGGGATCTTGTGGGCGGAGGTCCCGCTGGTTCTGGGTAGGGGTAATTAACGATGGAACGTTGTTACCCCTCACCTTGGGCCGGGTGGTCACGGCCGAGGTGGTCCTCTGGGCCGGTTTGGAGGTTACGGCCGGGGGGTTAGGAATGATGGTTGGCCTCTCGGACGGATCTATCGGTGTTTCTGGTTATACGGGTATATATGTATAAGGTTAAGTTTAACAATTGAGTGGCATGTTGGGCCACGAGTATTTGGTATACATATATACGGTAATAAAACTGTGGCCATTCCTGCAATAAAGTCGTGGTTCTCGTCTTTATTTAGGTAGATATGGTACGGGGGTGTTTAGCATGGTAACCTGCTTATCCCTTATAGATGCGTCAAGAAGGGCAGTGAGCCCCATAGGGGTGAATGGACCCCATGACGATCGGGAGGGTGCAAGGTTAGGAAGGGGTTAATTGGTTTACATGGGATAGGGGATAGATGGGACTATAGGATTGGTAGAAGGGAGCTGTAAGGGGATTGGAGGGGAGCAAGGAAGGGGTGGGGGGTTGTGGGAGGTATAAGAGAGGGGGTGTACTGATTACCTCCCCTTTTGTCACCGGAAAGTTGTGTCCCACCCGCCCGCCCTGATATATTTATATGTATATGTTTATAAAAAAAAAAAAAAAAAATAGTGAAAAGGTGATGGTTTTTTCAAAAAAAAAAAAAAAAAAAAAAAAAAACATAAAAAAAAAAGAGGAAGAAAGGAGAATACAAGGTTGATTTGCCAATTTGTTGTTGTCACAGCGGGGTGATAGGTCCGTCAGAGAGGTTGGGAGTACCGACAGTCGGTTTGTTGGTACGAAGTCGCTCAAGGGGAGTGGCTTCGGAGTGGATGGGAACTTGTTGGCGGAGGTCCCGCAGGTTCTGGGTAGGGGTAATTAACGATGGAACGTTGTTACCCCTCACCTTGGGCCGGGTGGTCACGGCCGAGGTGGTCCTCTGGGCCGGTTTGGAGGTTACGGCCGGGGGGTTAGGAATGATGGTTGGCCTCTCGGACGGATCTATCGGTGTTTCTGGTTATACGGGTATATATGTATAAGGTTAAGTTTAACAATTGAGTGGCATGTTGGGCCACGAGTTTTTGGTATACATATATACGGTAATAAAACTGTGGCCATTCCTGCAATAAAGTCGTGGTTCTCGTCTTTATTTAGGTAGATATGGTACGGGGGTGTTTAGCATGGTAACCTGCTTATCCCTTATAGATGCGTCATGATCCCTCCCTCCCATAAAATGAATAGGGTTCGATCTATATTACCTGGCTGTGTCCACTATAGTTTTGACGGAGCTGCTGTGCTCCGGCAGCAGTTGAAACTTCCGGCCACCGTCGGTAGCAGTTGATTTGTAGAGGTACCCAGCGTCGGACCCTCACCAATCCAATCAGACATTGATGGCTTATCCTACGGATGGGCCATCAATAAAAAGGTTGTGGCCAAACTCTTTAAACTATGTCATCGAGATACATTCTAGAACTCTTTAGATTTTTTTTTTTTTAAGAAATGCTTTATCATGAGAACATTCTCATTTCCTTTTTTCCATATATCCCATTAGTGTACGTGAGAGGAAATATGCCACTGGGTGCTTAGCAAATAGATTTCCTCACTAATAATGTCTTGCAAACAAGATAAGTATATTCTACCGTCTGCAAAACCACCGCAGGGGATAACACCGCCATACTCTAGAGAAAAGTATGTACCTGGAAGGGATTTAAGACTCGGGTTCATGACCTCTAAATTAGGACGATAGAGTTACACAAACGGCGACCTCTATAATGAACCTAATATTAAATGTCATTGATTTCAAAAAGATTCTCATGGAATTCTCCTCCTTTGAGTCTTCACCGTAGACTTTATTCTTTAATTTTTACTCTTCATGTATCTTGGATTTTATATATTAAATAAAAAAACCTTTTTATTTATATTTCTGAGGTTTTATAACTCCATGTTTGCAGTATATATATGTTTCAAAGTCTTTTCCACTTATTTCCATGATTCCGAAAGGGCTTTGTTGACTAACTTGTTTTTGGATCTTCTATATGGGGACTTCTAAAATGAACCTAATATTAAATGTCATTGATTTCAAAAAGATTCTTATGGAAATGTCTAACAAAACTAAAAGCAAGGTATAAGCAAAACCATAGAAATTAAGGTAGGGTATCCACTTTATAAAATCAAAAATATTCCGTACCTAGGTAGACAATTATATGAAATGGAATAGGACAATAAAAAATAGCCAAAACTCGGTTTTCGCTTCGACGTAAATGTATGTTGTTCAATACTATTCTCCAAAACTCTAATATCTAATTATCTGGTTGGGAGTCACTTCATTTTTGCTTTTGTGAGGACGTAAAGAACCCTCAATTTATATTTTTTTTGCAATTGTTATCCCTTCGTAGGATTAATGTTCCTTGGCAGGAAGAAGCCAGAGCTGAGAGGTATCTCATGACTATTGCTTGTGTCTTGTATTAGAGATCTACCGTATTTTTTGGATTATAAGACGCACTTTTCCTTCCAAAAATTTGTGGGGTGCGTCTTATAAGTGGAATGTAGTTTATGGGGAGACGGTGGAGAGGGGTCACAAGAAGCAGGGGCGATGCTGAGTTGTGCTTTGGGCGCTGTGCTGGTGCTCGCTGCGGCGGGAATGTAAGAGCCATCCTGAAACTGTCGGCGGTGCGGGCTTCAAATAATGGCGCCCAGAGTTGGCACATGCGCAGATTGAGCTCTTGGCTCAAGATCTCATCTGCGCCTTCGCCACCTCTGGTCCATTCATCTCCCAGCAGCAGACTGAAGGAAAATGGCGTCTGGAAATGGCGCGTGCGCAGATAAGATCTTGGCTCGTCATTGAACCAATTGCTCAATCTGCACATGCGCTGACTCCAGGCGCCATTTGTTTGAAGCCCACACCACCGATATTTTATGGATGCTCCTGCCTAACAGAGCCTGCAGCGAGCATCCGGAACACCTGCTGCACTGCCCGCAACATCGCCCTACTAGACCACCACCCATGCCTCCTGTGACCCTGCTCCACCACCACTGCCGACCCCCTGGTAAGACACCACCGGATTATAAGATGACCCCATATATTTTTTATTACCTTTGTTTTACCTCTAAATTTGGGGTTCGTCTTATAAAACGAAAAATACGGTATATCACCCTTTGCATGGTCCAGGTCCTAAGTGGATCATCTTTTACTACAAGTTTGCTATTTTCTTTAGGGTAAGAAGTTCACCATTGTGTCTCTGTATCAGCGGCGTAAAGGGGGCTTTACACGCTGCGACATCGCTAACGATATATCGTCGGGGTCATGTCGTTCGTGACGCACATCCGGCGTCATTAACGGTATCGCAGCGTGTGACACAAATGAGCGACGATCAACGAGCACAAAAACGTGAAAAATCGTTGCTCGTTGACACGTCGCTCATTTCCTTAATATCGTTGCTGCTGCTGGTATGATGTTGTTCGTCGTTCCTGCGGCACCACACATCGCTATGTGTGACACCGCAGGAGCGATGAACATCTCCTTACCTGAGTCCACCAGCAATGCAGAAGGGAGAAGGTGGGCGGGATGTTATGTCCCGCTCATCTCCGCCCCTCCGCTTCTATTGGCCGGCCGCTTAGTGACGTTGCGGTGACGCCGAACGCACCTCCCCCTTGAGGGAGGGATTGTTTGCCCGTCACAGCGTCGTCGCTGCACAGGTGTGTTTGTGTAACGCTGCCGTAGCGATAATGTTCGCTATGGCAGCAATCACCACATATCATTACAACGACGGGGCGGGTGCAATCGCATACGACATCGCTAGCAATCGCAAAAAGCACCCTTAACTTGAAGTTTGTCGGTCCCAATGCAAAATCTCCCACTGGAACTGTTACGATCTCGGTAAATTGGCTTTCTCCTTTTCTGCTATGTGCCAAAAGGACCTTTTCTCTGACCTTACCAGGGCTTGAGTGTGAATGAAACTGTCACGAGTGTGTTGCGTTCAGCTGTGACTGTTGCAGTATCTGTGATTAAAAGGTCACGGTGATTTGCAGATCGCAGGTTCTCTTTAACATGAGTGGATTTAAATTAATTTGGTGCTGAAGGGGCTGAGGGTTCTTTGTTACTTCTGCTGAGATTCCATTTAGCTCTAATCGCAGCTGCTGCACCTTAATGCCGCTCCCCTTTATTATTTAAACTCTTTTGGCTCTCCCATATGCCAGTGATAGTTCATTCTATGCTGACTTGAGAAAAAAATTGTCTGAAGAAAGCTGTGGTTATCTTTCCAGTGGATGCAGTGAAGTTCCCTTTATGGAGAAGATTTGGAGTACTCCCTGTTTTGTCTCCCCTCCCTTGTGTTGTATTCAAGTTAGTAGGAAGACTAGTGTCTATTTGGCCTGCTCACTAGCCAGGGCCTAGGCACGTGATCGCACACGGGGGAAGGACCTCTCTAGGGACGTTGGGGAATGCAGGGCACAGATGTGTGTGAGTTGATGACCCCTCCCCCTCTCCCTATTGCCAGGGCATTCTTTTACATCTTGCCTGGTGTACCCCTCTTGTTGTGCCGCACACCTGACGTTCCCTTGCCCCAACATGACAGAAATCTATGTACCGGCTATAGCTATGCCCCTTTCTTGTATCTGTCAAGGTTTGGTTAAGGCTGATTTAAAGCTCCCGTAGGAGCAGTGATGGAGTCCACCATCCAGTGGTTTGGTAAGACCGATTTAAAGCCCCCGTAGGAGTAGTGATGGAGTCCACCATCCAGTGGTTTGGTAAGACCGATTTAAAGCCCCCGTAGAAGCAGTGATGGAGTCCACCATCCAGTGGTTTGGTAAAGCTGATTTAAAGCCCCCGTAGGAGCAGTGATGGAGTCCACCATCCTGTGGTTTGGTAAGACCGATTTAAAGCCCCCGTAGGAGCAGTGATGGAGTCCACCATCCAGTGGTTTGGTAAAGCTGATTTAAAGCCCCCGTAGGAGCAGTGATGGAGTCCACCATCCAGTGGTTTGGTAAGACCGATTTAAAGCCCCCGTAGGAGCAGTGATGGAGTCCACCATCCAGTGGTTTGGTAAAGCTGATTTAAAGCCCCCGTAGGAGCAGTGATGGAGTCCACCATCCAGTGGTTTGGTAAAGCTGATTTAAAGCCCCCGTAGGAGCAGTGATGAGTCCACCATCCAGTGGCTTTCCCAGAAACAACTTGGCTAAGTAATTTTTAACAAATTGATAGAAGAGATCTACTCAAAGACTGAAATGTATTAGTTTTTTTTAAAATTTGTAGGAAATATATCTTTAAAACATTTTACCCAAAACCAGGACAAAAGAATGGCCCTGTCGCCTTCACCCCCTACAACAAATTAAAAATGCTTTTTGTGCAAGGACCAGTCTAGTATGTCTCATGTCTCAGGTCTCATTTCTCCTGGTCTGTAATGTTGTATCCAGTTTTTCTGAGTTCCTCATTATCAGCATTCTGCCTGCACTGTATGTGCTGGAACTTCTATCCCTCACTTCCTACCTTACTTGCCTTGAACTGAAAGCCCACCTCTCTGTTATGCATGTACGCACTTTAGCAGACAGGAGAGCAAGAGCGGAGAGACAACTACATGCAGAATTCCCTGTAATCCGTTTCCACAGCTCTACTGCAACTAATGGATTATACTTAACAACAGGCAGTGAACATCAAGTTTGACAAAAGGTAGATACCTTACCAAGTGGCACTTTTGATTGATTTGGCATTGACTATGAGATGACCCTGAGTTTATTAAAGTGACAGTGACCATTTAATTCTTATGGATATTTCCAGAGATGCAATCCTCCAGAAAACGAAAAAAAATGCAGCATTTTT